>NW_028113146.1:710000-722500 GCF_964234715.1 Podarcis melisellensis | reverse complement strand
TAGGGTTAGGATTAGGGTTAGGGTGAATGAACACCGCAAGAACAATCCAAGATTAGGGTTAGGGTTAGGGTTAGGGTTAGGGTTAGGGTTAGGGTTAGGGTTAGGGTTAGGGTTAGGGTTAGGGTTAGGGTTAGGGTTAGGATGAATGAACACCACAAGAACAATCCAAGATTAGGGTTAGGGTTAGGGTTAGGGTTAGGGTTAGGGTTAGGGTTAGGGTTAGGGTTAGGGTTAGGGTTAGGGTTAGGGTTAGGGTTAGGGTTAGGGTGAATGAACACCGCAAGAACAATCCAAGAATAGGGTTAGGGTTAGGGTTAGAATTAGGGTTAGGGTTAGGGTTAGGGTTAGGGTTAGGGTTAGGATGAATGAACACCACAAGAACAATCCAAGATTAGGGTTAGGGTTAGGGTTAGGGTTAGGGTTAGGGTTAGGGTTAGGGTTAGGTTAGGTTAGGTTAGGGTTAGGGTTAGGGTTAGGGTTAGGGTTAGGGTTAGGGTTAGGGTTAGGGTTAGGGTTAGGGTTAGGGTTAGGGTTAGGTTTAGGATGAATGAACACCGCAAGAACAATTCAAGATTAGGGTTAGGGTTAGGGTTAGGGTTAGGGTTAGGGTTAGGATGAATGAACACTACAAGAACAATCCAAGATTAGGGTTAGGGTTAGGGTTAGGGTTAGGGTTAGGGTTAGGATGAATGAACACCGCAAGAACAATCCAAGATTAGGGTTAGGGTTAGGGTTAGGGTTAGGGTTAGGGTTAGGGTTAGGGTTAGGGTTAGGGTTAGGGTTAGAGTGAATGAACACCGGAAGAACAATCCAAGAATAGGGTTAGGGTTAGGGTTAGGGTTAGGGTTAGGGTTAGGGTTAGGGTTAGGGTTAGGGTTAGGTTAGGTTAGGGTTAGGGTTAGGGTTAGGGTTAGGGTTAGGCTTAGAGTTAGGGTTAGGGTTAGGGTTAGGGTTAGGTTTAGGATGAATGAACACCGCAAGAACAATTCAAGATTAGGGTTAGGGTTAGGGTTAGGGTTAGGGTTAGGGTTAGGGTTAGGGTTAGGGTTAGGGTTAGGATGAATGAACACTACAAGAACAATCCAAGATTAGGGTTAGGGTTAGGGTTAGGGTTAGGGTTAGGGTTAGGGTTAGGGTTAGGGTTAGGGTTAGGGTGAATGAACACCGCAAGAACAATCCAAGAATACGGTTAGGGTTAGGGTTAGGGTTAGGGTTAGGGTTAGGGTTAGGGTTAGGGTTAGGGTTAGGGTTAGGATTAGGGTTAGGGTTAGGGTTAGGGTAAGGGTTAGGGTTAGGGTTAGGATGAATGAACACCGCAAGAACATTCCAAGAATAGGGTTAGGGTTAGGGTTAGGGTTAGGGTTAGGGTTAGGGTTAGGGTTAGGGTTAGGGTTAGGGTTAGGGTTAGGGTTAGGATGAATGAACACCACAAGAACAATCCAAGAATAGGGTTAGGGTTAGGGTTAGGGTTAGGGTTAGGGTTAGGGTTAGGGTTAGGGTTAGGGTTAGGGTGAATGAACACCGCAAGAACAATCCAAGATTAGGGTTAGGGTTAGGATTAGGGTTAGGATTAGGGTTAGGGTTAGGGTTAGGGTTAGGATGAATGAACACTGCAAGAACAATCCAAGATTAGGGTTAGGGTTAGGGTTAGGGTTAGGGTTAGGGTTAGGGTGAATGAACACCGCAAGAACAATCCAAGAATAGGGTTAGGGTTAGGGTTAGGGTTAGGGTTAGGGTTAGGGTTAGGGTTAGGGTAAGGGTTAGGGTTAGGGTGAATGAACACCGCAAGAACATTCCAAGAATAGGGTTAGGGTTAGGGTTAGGGTTAGGGTTAGGGTTAGGGTTAGGGTTAGGGTTAGGGTTAGGGTGAATGAACACCGCAAGAACATTCCAAGAATAGGGTTAGGGTTAGGGTTAGGGTTAGGGTTAGGGTTAGGGTTAGGATGAATGAACACCACAAGAACAATCCAAGAATAGGGTTAGGGTTAGGGTTAGGGTTAGGGTTAGGGTTAGGGTTAGGGTTAGGGTTAGGGTTAGGGTTAGGGTTAGGGTTAGGGTTAGGGTTAGGATGAATGAACACCGCAAGAACAATCCAAGATAAGGGTTAGGGTTAAGGTTAGGGTTAGGGTTAGGGTTAGGGTTAGGGTTAGGGTTAGGATTAGGGTTAGGGTGAATGAACACCGCAAGAACAATCCAAGATTAGGGTTAGGGTTAGGGTTAGGGTTAGGGTTAGGGTTAGGGTTAGGGTTAGGGTTAGGGTTAGGGTTAGGGTTAGGGTTAGGGTTAGGATGAATGAACACCACAAGAACAATCCAAGATTAGGGTTAGGGTTAGGGTTAGGGTTAGGGTTAGGGTTAGGGTTAGGGTTAGGGTTAGGGTTAGGGTTAGGGTTAGGGTTAGGGTTAGGGTTAGGGTGAATGAACACCGCAAGAACAATCCAAGAATAGGGTTAGGGTTAGGGTTAGAATTAGGGTTAGGGTTAGGGTTAGGGTTAGGGTTAGGGTTAGGATGAATGAACACCACAAGAACAATCCAAGATTAGGGTTAGGGTTAGGGTTAGGGTTAGGGTTAGGGTTAGGGTTAGGGTTAGGTTAGGTTAGGTTAGGGTTAGGGTTAGGGTTAGGGTTAGGGTTAGGGTTAGGGTTAGGGTTAGGGTTAGGGTTAGGGTTAGGGTTAGGGTTAGGTTTAGGATGAATGAACACCGCAAGAACAATTCAAGATTAGGGTTAGGGTTAGGGTTAGGGTTAGGGTTAGGGTTAGGATGAATGAACACTACAAGAACAATCCAAGATTAGGGTTAGGGTTAGGGTTAGGGTTAGGGTTAGGGTTAGGATGAATGAACACCGCAAGAACAATCCAAGATTAGGGTTAGGGTTAGGGTTAGGGTTAGGGTTAGGGTTAGGGTTAGGGTTAGGGTTAGGGTTAGGGTTAGAGTGAATGAACACCGGAAGAACAATCCAAGAATAGGGTTAGGGTTAGGGTTAGGGTTAGGGTTAGGGTTAGGGTTAGGGTTAGGGTTAGGGTTAGGTTAGGTTAGGGTTAGGGTTAGGGTTAGGGTTAGGGTTAGGCTTAGAGTTAGGGTTAGGGTTAGGGTTAGGGTTAGGTTTAGGATGAATGAACACCGCAAGAACAATTCAAGATTAGGGTTAGGGTTAGGGTTAGGGTTAGGGTTAGGGTTAGGGTTAGGGTTAGGGTTAGGGTTAGGGTTAGGATGAATGAACACTACAAGAACAATCCAAGATTAGGGTTAGGGTTAGGGTTAGGGTTAGGGTTAGGGTTAGGGTTAGGGTTAGGGTTAGGGTTAGGGTTAGGGTGAATGAACACCGCAAGAACAATCCAAGAATACGGTTAGGGTTAGGGTTAGGGTTAGGGTTAGGGTTAGGGTTAGGGTTAGGGTTAGGGTTAGGGTTAGGGTTAGGATTAGGGTTAGGGTTAGGGTTAGGGTAAGGGTTAGGGTTAGGGTTAGGATGAATGAACACCGCAAGAACATTCCAAGAATAGGGTTAGGGTTAGGGTTAGGGTTAGGGTTAGGGTTAGGGTTAGGGTTAGGGTTAGGGTTAGGGTTAGGGTTAGGGTTAGGATGAATGAACACCACAAGAACAATCCAAGAATAGGGTTAGGGTTAGGGTTAGGGTTAGGGTTAGGGTTAGGGTTAGGGTTAGGGTTAGGGTTAGGGTTAGGGTGAATGAACACCGCAAGAACAATCCAAGATTAGGGTTAGGGTTAGGATTAGGGTTAGGATTAGGGTTAGGGTTAGGGTTAGGGTTAGGATGAATGAACACTGCAAGAACAATCCAAGATTAGGGTTAGGGTTAGGGTTAGGGTTAGGGTTAGGGTTAGGGTGAATGAACACCGCAAGAACAATCCAAGAATAGGGTTAGGGTTAGGGTTAGGGTTAGGGTTAGGGTTAGGGTTAGGGTTAGGGTTAGGGTAAGGGTTAGGGTTAGGGTGAATGAACACCGCAAGAACATTCCAAGAATAGGGTTAGGGTTAGGGTTAGGGTTAGGGTTAGGGTTAGGATGAATGAACACCACAAGAACAATCCAAGAATAGGGTTAGGGTTAGGGTTAGGGTTAGGGTTAGGGTTAGGGTTAGGGTTAGGGTTAGGGTTAGGGTTAGGATGAATGAACACCGCAAGAACAATCCAAGATAAGGGTTAGGGTTAAGGTTAGGGTTAGGGTTAGGGTTAGGGTTAGGGTTAGGGTTAGGATTAGGGTTAGGGTGAATGAACACCGCAAGAACAATCCAAGATTAGGGTTAGGGTTAGGGTTAGGGTTAGGGTTAGGGTTAGGGTTAGGGTTAGGGTTAGGGTTAGGGTTAGGGTTAGGGTTAGGATGAATGAACACCACAAGAACAATCCAAGATTAGGGTTAGGGTTAGGGTTAGGGTTAGGGTTAGGGTTAGGGTTAGGGTTAGGGTTAGGGTTAGGGTTAGGGTGAATGAACACCGCAAGAACAATCCAAGAATAGGGTTAGGGTTAGGGTTAGAATTAGGGTTAGGGTTAGGGTTAGGGTTAGGGTTAGGGTTAGGATGAATGAACACCACAAGAACAATCCAAGATTAGGGTTAGGGTTAGGGTTAGGGTTAGGGTTAGGGTTAGGGTTAGGGTTAGGGTTAGGGTTAGGTTAGGTTAGGGTTAGGGTTAGGGTTAGGGTTAGGGTTAGGGTTAGGGTTAGGGTTAGGGTTAGGCTTAGAGTTAGGGTTAGGGTTAGGTTTAGGGTTAGGTTTAGGATGAATGAACACCGCAAGAACAATTCAAGATTAGGGTTAGGGTTAGGGTTAGGGTTAGGGTTAGGGTTAGGATGAATGAACACTACAAGAACAATCCAAGATTAGGGTTAGGGTTAGGGTTAGGGTTAGGGTTAGGGTTAGGATGAATGAACACCGCAAGAACAATCCAAGATTAGGGTTAGGGTTAGGGTTAGGGTTAGGATTAGGGTTAGGGTTAGGGTTAGGGTTAGGGTTAGGGTTAGGGTTAGGATGAATGAACACCGCAAGAACAATCCAAGATTAGGGTTAGGGTTAGGGTTAGGGTTAGGGTTAGGGTTAGGGTTAGGGTTAGGGTTAGGGTTAGGGTTAGGGTTAGGGTTAGGGTGAATGAACACCGCAAGAACAATCCAAGAATACGGTTAGGGTTAGGGTTAGGGTTAGGGTTAGGATTAGGATTAGGGTTAGGGTTAGGGTTAGGGTAAGGGTTAGGGTTAGGGTTAGGGTGAATGAACACCGCAAGAACATTCCAAGAATAGGGTTAGGGTTAGGGTTAGGGTTAGGGTTAGGGTTAGGGTTAGGGTTAGGGTTAGGATGAATGAACACCACAAGAACAATCCAAGAATAGGGTTAGGGTTAGGGTTAGGGTTAGGGTTAGGGTTAGGGTTAGGGTTAGGATGAATGAACACCGCAAGAACAATCCAAGATAAGGGTTAGGGTTAGGGTTAGGGTTAGGGTTGGGGTTAGGGTTAGGGTTAGGGTTAGGGTTAGGGTTAGGGTTAGGGTTAGGGTTAGGGTTAGGGTTAGGATAAATGAACACCGCAAGAACAATCCAAGATAAGGGTTAGGGTTAGGGTTAGGGTTAGGGTTAGGGTTAGGGTTAGGGTTAGGGTTAGGGTTAGGGTTAGGGTTAGGATGAATGAACACCGCAAGAACAATCCAAGATTAGGGTTAGGTTTAGGGTTAGGGTTAGGGTTAGGGTTAGGGTTAGGGTTAGGGTTAGGGTTAGGGTTAGGATGAATGAACACTACAAGAACAATGCAAGATTAGGGTTAGGGTTAGGGTTAGGGTTAGGGTTAGGGTTAGGGTTAGGGTTAGGGTTAGGTTAGGTTAGGTTAGGGTTAGGGTTAGGGTTAGGGTTAGGGTTAGGGTTAGGGTTAGGGTTAGGGTTAGGGTTAGGCTTAGAGTTAGGGTTAGGGTTAGGGTTAGGTTTAGGATGAATGAACACCGCAAGAACAATTCAAGATTAGGGTTAGGGTTAGGGTTAGGGTTAGGGTTAGGGTTAGGGTTAGGGTTAGGGTTAGGGTTAGGATGAATGAACACTACAAGAACAATCCAAGATTAGGGTTAGGGTTAGGGTTAGGGTTAGGGTTAGGGTTAGGGTTAGGGTTAGGGCTAGGGTTAGGGTGAATGAACACCGCAAGAACAATCCAAGATTAGGGTTAGGGTTAGGATTAGGGTTAGGGTTAGGGTTAGGGTTAGGGTTAGGGTTAGGATGAATGAACACCGCAAGAACAATCCAAGATTAGGGTTAGGGTTAGGGTTAGGGTTAGGGTTAGGGTTAGGGTTAGGGTTAGGGTTAGGTTGAATGAACACCGCAAGAACAATCCAAGAATACGGTTAGGGTTAGGGTTAGGGTTAGGGTTAGGGTTAGGGTTAGGGTTAGGGTTAGGGTTAGGGTTAGGGTTAGGGTTAGGATTAGGGTTAGGGTTAGGGTAAGGGTTAGGGTTAGGGTTAGGGTGAATGAACACCGCAAGAACATTCCAAGAATAGGGTTAGGGTTAGGGTTAGGGTTAGGGTTAGGGTTAGGGTTAGGGTTAGGGTTAGGATGAATGAACACCACAAGAACAATCCAAGAATAGGGTTAGGGTTAGGGTTAGGGTTAGGGTTAGGGTTAGGGTTAGGGTGAATGAACACCGCAAGAACAATCCAAGATTAGGGTTAGGGTTAGGATTAGGGTTAGGATTAGGGTTAGGGTTAGGGTTAGGATGAATGAACACTGCAAGAACAATCCAAGATTAGGGTTAGGGTTAGGGTTAGGGTTAGGGTTAGGGTTAGGGTTAGGGTTAGGGTGAATGAACACCGCAAGAACAATCCAAGAATAGGGTTAGGGTTAGGGTTAGGGTTAGGGTTAGGGTTAGGGTTAGGGTTAGGGTTAGGGTTAGGATTAGGGTTAGGGTTAGGGTTAGGGTAAGGGTTAGGGTTAGGGTTAGGGTGAATGAACACCGCAAGAACATTCCAAGAATAGGGTTAGGGTTAGGGTTAGGGTTAGGGTTAGGGTTAGGGTTAGGGTTAGGATGAATGAACACCACAAGAACAATCCAAGAATAGGGTTAGGGTTAGGGTTAGGGTTAGGGTTAGGGTTAGGGTTAGGGTTAGGGTTAGGGTTAGGGTTAGGGTTAGGATGAATGAACACCGCAAGAACAATCCAAGATAAGGGTTAGGGTTAGGGTTAGGGTTAGGGTTAGGGTTAGGGTTAGGGTTAGGGTTAGGGTTAGGGTTAGGGTGAATGAACACCGCAAGAACAATCCAAGATTAGGGTTAGGGTTAGGGTTAGGGTTAGGGTTAGGGTTAGGGTTAGGGTTAGGGTTAGGGTTAGGGTTAGGGTTAGGGTTAGGATGAATGAACACCACAAGAACAATCCAAGATTAGGGTTAGGGTTAGGGTTAGGGTTAGGGTTAGGGTTAGGGTTAGGGTTAGGGTGAATGAACACCGCAAGAACAATCCAAGAATAGGGTTAGGGTTAGGGTTAGGGTTAGGGTTAGGGTTAGGGTTAGGGTTAGGGTTAGGATGAATGAACACCACAAGAACAATCCAAGATTAGGGTTAGGGTTAGGGTTAGGGTTAGGGTTAGGGTTAGGGTTAGGTTAGGTTAGGGTTAGGGTTAGGGTTAGGGTTAGGGTTAGGGTTAGGCTTAGAGTTAGGGTTAGGGTTAGGGTTAGGGTTAGGGTTAGGTTTAGGATGAATGAACACCGCAAGAACAATTCAAGATTAGGGTTAGGGTTAGGGTTAGGGTTAGGGTTAGGGTTAGGGTTAGGGTTAGGGTTAGGGTTAGGGTTAGGGTTAGGATGAATGAACACCGAAAAACAATCCAAGATAAGGGTTAGGGTTAGGGTTAGGGTTAGGGTTAGGGTTAGGGTTAGGGTTAGGGTTAGGGTTAGGATGAATGAACACCGCAAGAACAATCCAAGATTAGGGTTAGGGTTAGGGTTAGGGTTAGGGTTAGGGTTAGGGTTAGGGTTAGGGTTAGGGTGAATGAACACCGCAAGAACAATCCAAGATTAGGGTTAGGGTTAGGATTAGGGTTAGGATTAGGGTTAGGGTTAGGGTTAGGGTTAGGGTGAATGAACACTGCAAGAACAATCCAAGATTAGGGTTAGGGTTAGGGTTAGGGTTAGGGTTAGGGTTAGGGTGAATGAACACCGCAAGAACAATCCAAGAATAGGGTTAGGGTTAGGGTTAGGGTTAGGGTTAGGGTTAGGGTTAGGGTTAGGGTTAGGGTTAGGGTAAGGGTTAGGGTTAGGGTGAATGAACACCGCAAGAACATTCCAAGAATAGGGTTAGGGTTAGGGTTAGGGTTAGGGTTAGGGTTAGGATGAATGAACACCACAAGAACAATCCAAGAATAGGGTTAGGGTTAGGGTTAGGGTTAGGGTTAGGGTTAGGGTTAGGGTTAGGGTTAGGGTTAGGGTTAGGGTTAGGATGAATGAACACCGCAAGAACAATCCAAGATAAGGGTTAGGGTTAAGGTTAGGGTTAGGGTTAGGGTTAGGGTTAGGGTTAGGGTTAGGATTAGGGTTAGGGTGAATGAACACCGCAAGAACAATCCAAGATTAGGGTTAGGGTTAGGGTTAGGGTTAGGGTTAGGGTTAGGGTTAGGGTTAGGGTTAGGGTTAGGGTTAGGGTTAGGGTTAGGATGAATGAACACCACAAGAACAATCCAAGATTAGGGTTAGGGTTAGGGTTAGGGTTAGGGTTAGGGTTAGGGTTAGGGTTAGGGTTAGGGTTAGGGTTAGGGTTAGGGTGAATGAACACCGCAAGAACAATCCAAGAATAGGGTTAGGGTTAGGGTTAGAATTAGGGTTAGGGTTAGGGTTAGGGTTAGGGTTAGGGTTAGGATGAATGAACACCACAAGAACAATCCAAGATTAGGGTTAGGGTTAGGGTTAGGGTTAGGGTTAGGGTTAGGGTTAGGGTTAGGGTTAGGTTAGGTTAGGGTTAGGGTTAGGGTTAGGGTTAGGGTTAGGGTTAGGGTTAGGGTTAGGCTTAGAGTTAGGGTTAGGGTTAGGTTTAGGGTTAGGTTTAGGATGAATGAACACCGCAAGAACAATTCAAGATTAGGGTTAGGGTTAGGGTTAGGGTTAGGGTTAGGGTTAGGATGAATGAACACTACAAGAACAATCCAAGATTAGGGTTAGGGTTAGGGTTAGGGTTAGGGTTAGGGTTAGGATGAATGAACACCGCAAGAACAATCCAAGATTAGGGTTAGGGTTAGGGTTAGGGTTAGGATTAGGGTTAGGGTTAGGGTTAGGGTTAGGGTTAGGGTTAGGGTTAGGGTTAGGGTTAGGGTTAGGGTTAGGATGAATGAACACCGCAAGAACAATCCAAGATTAGGGTTAGGGTTAGGGTTAGGGTTAGGGTTAGGGTTAGGGTTAGGGTTAGGGTTAGGGTTAGGGTTAGGGTTAGGGTTAGGGTGAATGAACACCGCAAGAACAATCCAAGAATACGGTTAGGGTTAGGGTTAGGGTTAGGGTTAGGATTAGGATTAGGGTTAGGGTTAGGGTTAGGGTAAGGGTTAGGGTTAGGGTTAGGGTGAATGAACACCGCAAGAACATTCCAAGAATAGGGTTAGGGTTAGGGTTAGGGTTAGGGTTAGGGTTAGGGTTAGGGTTAGGGTTAGGATGAATGAACACCACAAGAACAATCCAAGAATAGGGTTAGGGTTAGGGTTAGGGTTAGGGTTAGGGTTAGGGTTAGGATGAATGAACACCGCAAGAACAATCCAAGATAAGGGTTAGGGTTAGGGTTAGGGTTAGGGTTGGGGTTAGGGTTAGGGTTAGGGTTAGGGTTAGGGTTAGGGTTAGGGTTAGGGTTAGGATAAATGAACACCGCAAGAACAATCCAAGATAAGGGTTAGGGTTAGGGTTAGGGTTAGGGTTAGGGTTAGGGTTAGGGTTAGGGTTAGGGTGAATGAACACCGCAAGAACAATCCAAGAATAGGGTTAGGGTTAGGGTTAGAATTAGGGTTAGGGTTAGGGTTAGGGTTAGGGTTAGGGTTAGGATGAATGAACACCACAAGAACAATCCAAGATTAGGGTTAGGGTTAGGGTTAGGGTTAGGGTTAGGGTTAGGGTTAGGGTTAGGTTAGGTTAGGGTTAGGGTTAGGGTTAGGGTTAGGGTTAGGGTTAGGGTTAGGGTTAGGGTTAGGCTTAGAGTTAGGGTTAGGGTTAGGTTTAGGGTTAGGTTTAGGATGAATGAACACCGCAAGAACAATTCAAGATTAGGGTTAGGGTTAGGGTTAGGGTTAGGGTTAGGGTTAGGATGAATGAACACTACAAGAACAATCCAAGATTAGGGTTAGGGTTAGGGTTAGGGTTAGGGTTAGGGTTAGGATGAATGAACACCGCAAGAACAATCCAAGATTAGGGTTAGGGTTAGGGTTAGGGTTAGGATTAGGGTTAGGGTTAGGGTTAGGGTTAGGGTTAGGGTTAGGGTTAGGGTTAGGGTTAGGGTTAGGGTTAGGATGAATGAACACCGCAAGAACAATCCAAGATTAGGGTTAGGGTTAGGGTTAGGGTTAGGGTTAGGGTTAGGGTTAGGGTTAGGGTTAGGGTTAGGGTTAGGGTGAATGAACACCGCAAGAACAATCCAAGAATACGGTTAGGGTTAGGGTTAGGGTTAGGGTTAGGATTAGGATTAGGGTTAGGGTTAGGGTTAGGGTAAGGGTTAGGGTTAGGGTTAGGGTGAATGAACACCGCAAGAACATTCCAAGAATAGGGTTAGGGTTAGGGTTAGGGTTAGGGTTAGGGTTAGGGTTAGGGTTAGGGTTAGGATGAATGAACACCACAAGAACAATCCAAGAATAGGGTTAGGGTTAGGGTTAGGGTTAGGGTTAGGGTTAGGGTTAGGGTTAGGATGAATGAACACCGCAAGAACAATCCAAGATAAGGGTTAGGGTTAGGGTTAGGGTTAGGGTTGGGGTTAGGGTTAGGGTTAGGGTTAGGGTTAGGGTTAGGGTTAGGGTTAGGGTTAGGATAAATGAACACCGCAAGAACAATCCAAGATAAGGGTTAGGGTTAGGGTTAGGGTTAGGGTTAGGGTTAGGGTTAGGGTTAGGGTTAGGGTTAGGGTTAGGATGAATGAACACCGCAAGAACAATCCAAGATTAGGGTTAGGTTTAGGTTTAGGGTTAGGGTTAGGGTTAGGGTTAGGGTTAGGGTTAGGGTTAGGGTTAGGGTTAGGGTTAGGATGAATGAACACTACAAGAACAATGCAAGATTAGGGTTAGGGTTAGGGTTAGGGTTAGGGTTAGGGTTAGGGTTAGGGTTAGGTTAGGTTAGGTTAGGGTTAGGGTTAGGGTTAGGGTTAGGGTTAGGGTTAGGGTTAGGGTTAGGGTTAGGGTTAGGGTTAGGGTTAGGCTTAGAGTTAGGGTTAGGGTTAGGGTTAGGTTTAGGATGAATGAACACCGCAAGAACAATTCAAGATTAGGGTTAGGGTTAGGGTTAGGGTTAGGGTTAGGGTTAGGGTTAGGGTTAGGGTTAGGGTTAGGATGAATGAACACTACAAGAACAATCCAAGATTAGGGTTAGGGTTAGGGTTAGGGTTAGGGTTAGGGTTAGGGTTAGGGCTAGGGTTAGGGTGAATGAACACCGCAAGAACAATCCAAGATTAGGGTTAGGGTTAGGATTAGGGTTAGGGTTAGGGTTAGGGTTAGGGTTAGGGTTAGGATGAATGAACACCGCAAGAACAATCCAAGATTAGGGTTAGGGTTAGGGTTAGGGTTAGGGTTAGGGTTAGGGTTAGGGTTAGGGTTAGGTTGAATGAACACCGCAAGAACAATCCAAGAATACGGTTAGGGTTAGGGTTAGGGTTAGGGTTAGGGTTAGGGTTAGGGTTAGGGTTAGGGTTAGGGTTAGGGTTAGGATTAGGGTTAGGGTTAGGGTAAGGGTTAGGGTTAGGGTTAGGGTGAATGAACACCGCAAGAACATTCCAAGAATAGGGTTAGGGTTAGGGTTAGGGTTAGGGTTAGGGTTAGGGTTAGGGTTAGGATGAATGAACACCACAAGAACAATCCAAGAATAGGGTTAGGGTTAGGGTTAGGGTTAGGGTTAGGGTTAGGGTTAGGGTGAATGAACACCGCAAGAACAATCCAAGATTAGGGTTAGGGTTAGGATTAGGGTTAGGATTAGGGTTAGGGTTAGGGTTAGGATGAATGAACACTGCAAGAACAATCCAAGATTAGGGTTAGGGTTAGGGTTAGGGTTAGGGTTAGGGTTAGGGTTAGGGTTAGGGTTAGGGTTAGGGTGAATGAACACCGCAAGAACAATCCAAGAATAGGGTTAGGGTTAGGGTTAGGGTTAGGGTTAGGGTTAGGGTTAGGGTTAGGGTTAGGATTAGGGTTAGGGTTAGGGTTAGGGTAAGGGTTAGGGTTAGGGTTAGGGTGAATGAACACCGCAAGAACATTCCAAGAATAGGGTTAGGGTTAGGGTTAGGGTTAGGGTTAGGGTTAGGGTTAGGGTTAGGATGAATGAACACCACAAGAACAATCCAAGAATAGGGTTAGGGTTAGGGTT
>NW_028113146.1:655000-667500 GCF_964234715.1 Podarcis melisellensis | reverse complement strand
GGGTTAGGGTTAGGGTTAGGGTTAGGATGAATGAACACTACAAGAACAATCCAAGATTAGGGTTAGGGTTAGGGTTAGGGTTAGGGTTAGGGTTAGGGTTAGGGTGAATGAACACCGCAAGAACAATCCAAGATTAGGGTTAGGGTTAGGGTTAGGGTTAGGGTGAATGAACACCGCAAGAACAATCCAAGAATAGGGTTAGGGTTAGGGTTAGGGTTAGGGTGAATGAACACCGCAAGAACAATCCAAGATTAGGGTTAGGGTTAGGGTTAGGGTTAGGGTTAGGGTTAGGGTTAGGGTTAGGGTTAGGGTTAGGGTTAGGGTTAGGGTTAGGATGAATGAACACCGCAAGAACAATCCAAGATAAGGGTTAGTGTTAGTGTTAGTGTTAGGGTTAGGGTTAGGGTTAGGGTTAGGATGAATGAACACCGCAAGAACAATCCACGATTAGGGTTAGGGTTAGGGTTAGGGTTAGGGTTAGGGTTAGGGTTAGGGTTAGGGTTAGGGTTAGGGTTAGGGTTAGGGTTAGAGTTAGGGTTAGGGTTAGGTTTAGGATGAATGAACACCGCAAGAACAATCCAAGATTAGGGTTAGGGTTAGGGTTAGGGTTAGGGTTAGGGTTAGGGTTAGGGTTAGGGTTAGGATGAATGAACACTACAAGAACAATCCAAGATTAGGGTTAGGGTTAGGGTTAGGGTTAGGGTGAATGAACACCGCAAGAACAATCAAAGATTAGGGTTAGGGTTAGGGTTAGGGTTAGGGTTAGGGTTAGGGTTAGGGTTAGGGTTAGGGTTAGGGTTAGGGTTAGGGTTAGGGTTAGAGTTAGGGTTAGGGTTAGGGTTAGGTTTAGGATGAATGAACACCGCAAGAACAATCCAAGATTAGGGTTAGGGTTAGGGTTAGGGTTAGGGTTAGGGTTAGGGTTAGGGTTAGGGTGAATGAACACCGCAAGAACAATCCAAGATTAGGGTTAGGGTTAGGGTTAGGGTTAGGGTTAGGGTTAGGGTTAGGGTTGGGGTTAGGGTTAGGGTTAGGGTTAGGGTTAGGGTTAGGGTTAGGGTTAGGGTTAGGGTTAGGGTTAGGGTTAGGATGAATGAACACCGCAAGAACAATCCAAGATTAGGGTTAGGGTTATGGTTAGGGTTAGGGTTAGGGTTAGGGTTAGGGTTAGGGTTAGGATGAATGAACACCACAAGAACAATCCAAGATTAGGGTTAGGGTTAGGGTTAGGGTTAGGGTTAGGGTTGGGGTTAGGGTTAGGGTTAGGGTTAGGGTTAGGGTTAGGGTTAGGGTAAGGGTTAGGGTTAGGGTGAATGAACACCGCACGAACAATCCAAGAATAGGGTTAGGGTTAGGGTTAGGGTTAGGGTTAGGGTTAGGGTTAGGGTTAGGGTTAGGGTTAGGATTAGGGTTAGGGTTAGGGTTAGGGTTAGGGTTAGGGTTAGGGTGAATGAACACCGCAAGAACAATCCAAGAATAGGGTTAGGGTTAGGGTTAGGGTTAGGGTTAGGGTTAGGGTTAGGGTTAGGGTTAGGATGAATGAACACCACAAGAACAATCCAAGATTAGGGTTAGGGTTAGGGTTAGGGTTAGGGTTAGGGTTAGGGTTAGGGTTAGGGTTAGGGTTAGGGTTAGGGTTAGGGTGAATGAACACCGCAAGAACAATCCAAGAATAGGGTTAGGGTTAGGGTTAGGGTTAGGGTTAGGGTTAGAGTTAGGGTTAGGGTTAGGGTTAGGGTTAGGGTTAGGGTTAGGGTTAGGGTTAGGGTTAGGGTTGGGGTTAGGGTTAGGGATAGGGTTAGGGTTAGGGTTAGGGTTGGGGTTAGGGTTAGGGTTAGGGTTAGGGTTAGGGTTAGGGTTAGGATGAATGAACACCGCAAGAACAATCCAAGATAAGGGTTAGTGTTAGTGTTAGTGTTAGTGGTAGTGTTAATGTTAGGGTTAGGGTTAG
The DNA here is from genome assembly GCF_964234715.1 of Podarcis melisellensis. Lineage (NCBI taxonomy): Eukaryota > Metazoa > Chordata > Lepidosauria > Squamata > Lacertidae > Podarcis > Podarcis melisellensis. The sequence goes on along the minus strand of NW_028113146.1, from coordinate 665,549 downwards.
GGTTAGGGTTAGGGTTAGGGTTAGGGTTAGGATGAATGAACACCGCAAGAACAATCCACGATTAGGGTTAGGGTTAGGGTTAGGGTTAGGGTTAGGGTTAGGGTTAGGGTTAGGGTTAGGGTTAGGGTTAGGGTTAGGGTTAGAGTTAGGGTTAGGGTTAGGTTTAGGATGAATGAACACCGCAAGAACAATCCAAGATTAGGGTTAGGGTTAGGGTTAGGGTTAGGGTTAGGGTTAGGGTTAGGGTTAGGGTTAGGGTTAGGGTTAGGGTTAGGGTTAGGGTTAGGGTTAGGGTTAGGATGAATGAACACTACAAGAACAATCCAAGATTAGGGTTAGGGTTAGGGTTAGGGTGAATGAACACCGCAAGAACAATCCAAGATTAGGGTTAGGGTTAGGGTTAGGGTTAGGGTTAGGGTTAGGGTTAGGGTTAGGGTTAGGGTTAGGGTTAGGGTGAATGAACACCGCAAGAACAATCCAAGAATAGGGTTAGGGTTAGGGTTAGGGTTAGGGTTAGGGTTAGGGTTAGGGTTAGGGTTAGGGTTAGAGTTAGGGTTAGGGTTAGGTTTAGGATGAATGAACACCGCAAGAACAATCCAAGATTAGGGTTAGGGTTAGGGTTAGGGTTAGGGTTAGGGTTAGGGTTAGGGTTAGGGTTAGGGTTAGGGTTAGGATGAATGAACACTACAAGAACAATCCAAGATTAGGGTTAGGGTTAGGGTTAGGGTTAGGGTTAGGGTTAGGGTTAGGGTGAATGAACACCGCAAGAACAATCCAAGATTAGGGTTAGGGTTAGGGTTAGGGTTAGGGTGAATGAACACCGCAAGAACAATCCAAGAATAGGGTTAGGGTTAGGGTTAGGGTTAGGGTGAATGAACACCGCAAGAACAATCCAAGATTAGGGTTAGGGTTAGGGTTAGGGTTAGGGTTAGGGTTAGGGTTAGGGTTAGGGTTAGGGTTAGGGTTAGGGTTAGGGTTAGGATGAATGAACACCGCAAGAACAATCCAAGATAAGGGTTAGTGTTAGTGTTAGTGTTAGGGTTAGGGTTAGGGTTAGGGTTAGGATGAATGAACACCGCAAGAACAATCCACGATTAGGGTTAGGGTTAGGGTTAGGGTTAGGGTTAGGGTTAGGGTTAGGGTTGGGGTTAGGGTTAGGGTTAGGGTTAGGGTTAGGGTTAGGGTTAGGGTTAGGGTTAGGGTTAGGGTTAGGATGAATGAACACCGCAAGAACAATCCAAGATTAGGGTTAGGGTTATGGTTAGGGTTAGGGTTAGGGTTAGGGTTAGGGTTAGGGTTAGGATGAATGAACACCACAAGAACAATCCAAGATTAGGGTTAGGGTTAGGGTTAGGGTTAGGGTTAGGGTTGGGGTTAGGGTTAGGGTTAGGGTTAGGGTTAGGGTTAGGGTTAGGGTAAGGGTTAGGGTTAGGGTGAATGAACACCGCACGAACAATCCAAGAATAGGGTTAGGGTTAGGGTTAGGGTTAGGGTTAGGGTTAGGGTTAGGGTTAGGGTTAGGGTTAGGATTAGGGTTAGGGTTAGGGTTAGGGTTAGGGTTAGGGTTAGGGTGAATGAACACCGCAAGAACAATCCAAGAATAGGGTTAGGGTTAGGGTTAGGGTTAGGGTTAGGGTTAGGGTTAGGGTTAGGGTTAGGATGAATGAACACCACAAGAACAATCCAAGATTAGGGTTAGGGTTAGGGTTAGGGTTAGGGTTAGGGTTAGGGTTAGGGTTAGGGTTAGGGTTAGGGTTAGGGTTAGGGTTAGGGTTAGAATGAATGAACACCGCAAGAACAATCCAAGATTAGGGTTAGGGTTAGGGTTAGGGTTAGGGTTAGGGTTAGGGTTAGGGTTAGGGTTAGGATGAATGAACACTACAAGAACAATCCAAGATTAGGGTTAGGGTTAGGGTTAGGGTGAATGAACACCGCAAGAACAATCCAAGATTAGGGTTAGGGTTAGGGTTAGGGTTAGGGTTAGGGTTAGGGTTAGGGTTAGGGTTAGGGTTAGGGTTAGGGTTAGGGTGAATGAACACCGCAAGAACAATCCAAGAATAGGGTTAGGGTTAGGGTTAGGGTTAGGGTTAGGGTTAGGGTTAGGGTTAGGGTTAGAGTTAGGGTTAGGGTTAGGTTTAGGATGAATGAACACCGCAAGAACAATCCAAGATTAGGGTTAGGGTTAGGGTTAGGGTTAGGGTTAGGGTTAGGGTTAGGGTTAGGGTTAGGGTTAGGGTTAGGGTTAGGGTTAGGATGAATGAACACTACAAGAACAATCCAAGATTAGGGTTAGGGTTAGGGTTAGGGTTAGGGTTAGGGTGAATGAACACCGCAAGAACAATCCAAGATTAGGGTTAGGGTTAGGGTTAGGGTTAGGGTGAATGAACACCGCAAGAACAATCCAAGATTAGGGTTAGGGTTAGGGTTAGGGTTAGGGTTAGGGTTAGGGTTAGGGTTAGGGTTAGGGTTAGGGTTAGGGTTAGGGTTAGGGTTAGGGTTAGGATGAATGAACACCGCAAGAACAATCCAAGATAAGGGTTAGTGTTAGTGTTAGTGTTAGTGTTAGGGTTAGGGTTAGGGTTAGGGTTAGGGTTAGGGTTAGGGTTAGGATGAATGAACACCGCAAGAACAATCCACGATTAGGGTTAGGGTTAGGGTTAGGGTTAGGGTTAGGGTTAGGGTTAGAGTTAGGGTTAGGGTTAGGTTTAGGATGAATGAACACCGCAAGAACAATCCAAGATTAGGGTTAGGGTTAGGGTTAGGGTTAGGGTTAGGGTTAGGGTTAGGGTTAGGGTTAGGGTTAGGGTTAGGGTTAGGATGAATGAACACTACAAGAACAATCCAAGATTAGGGTTAGGGTTAGGGTTAGGGTTAGGGTGAATGAACACCGCAAGAACAATCAAAGATTAGGGTTAGGGTTAGGGTTAGGGTTAGGGTTAGGGTTAGGGTTAGGGTTAGGGTTAGGGTTAGGGTTAGGGTTAGAGTTAGGGTTAGGGTTAGGTTTAGGATGAATGAACACCGCAAGAACAATCCAAGATTAGGGTTAGGGTTAGGGTTAGGGTTAGGGTTAGGGTTAGGGTTAGGGTTAGGGTTAGGGTTAGGGTGAATGAACACCGCAAGAACAATCCAAGATTAGGGTTAGGGTTAGGGTTAGGGTTAGGGTTAGGGTTAGGGTTAGGGTTAGGGTTAGGGTTGGGGTTAGGGTTAGGGTTAGGGTTAGGGTTAGGGTTAGGGTTAGGGTTAGGGTTAGGGTTAGGGTTAGGGTTAGGGTTAGGGTTAGGGTTAGGGTTAGGGTGAATGAACACCGCAAGAACAATCCAAGAATAGGGTTAGGGTTAGGGTTAGGGTTACGGTTAGGGTTAGGGTTAGGGTTAGGATGAATGAACACCACAAGAACAATCCAAGATTAGGGTTAGGGTTAGGGTTAGGGTTAGGGTTGGGGTTGGGGTTAGGGTTAGGGTTAGGGTTAGGGTTAGGGTTAGGGTTAGGGTTAGGGTTAGGGTTAGGGTTAGGGTAAGGGTTAGGGTTAGGGTGAATGAACACCGCACGAACAATCCAAGAATAGGGTTAGGGTTAGGGTTAGGGTTAGGGTTAGGGTTAGGGTTAGGGTTAGGGTTAGGGTTAGGGTTAGGGTTAGGGTGAATGAACACCGCAAGAACAATCCAAGAATAGGGTTAGGGTTAGGGTTAGGGTTAGGGTTAGGGTTAGGGTTAGGATGAATGAACACCACAAGAACAATCCAAGATTAGGGTTAGGGTTAGGGTTAGGGTTAGGGTTAGGGTTAGGGTTAGGGTAAGGGTTGGGGTTAGGGTTGGGGTTAGGGTTAGGGTTAGGGTTACGGTTAGGGTTAGGGTTAGGGTTAGGGTTAGGGTTAGGGTTAGGGTTAGGATGAATGAACACCGCAAGAACAATCCAAGATAAGGGTTAGTGTTAGTGTTAGTGTTAGTGTTAGTGTTAGGGTTAGGGTTAGGGTTAGGGTTAGGGTTAGGGTTAGGGTTAGGGTTAGGGTTAGGGTTAGGATGAATGAACAGCGCAAGAACAATCCACGATTAGGGTTAGGGTTAGTGTTAGGGTTAGGGTTAGGGTTAGGGTTAGAGTTAGGGTTAGGGTTAGGTTTAGGATGAATGAACACCGCAAGAACAATCCAAGATTAGGGTTAGGGTTAGGGTTAGGGTTAGGGTTAGGGTTAGGGTTAGGGTTAGGGTTAGGGTTAGGGTTAGGGTTAGGGTTAGGGTTAGGGTTAGTATGAATGAACACTACAAGAACAATCCAAGATTAGGGTTAGGGTTAGGGTTAGGGTTAGGGTGAATGAACACCGCAAGAACAATCCAAGATTAGGGTTAGGGTTAGGGTTAGGGTTAGGGTTAGGGTTAGGGTTAGGGTTAGGGTTAGGGTTAGGGTTAGGGTTAGGGTGAATGAACACCGCAAGAACAATCCAAGAATAGGGTTAGGGTTAGGGTTAGGGTTAGGGTTAGGGTTAGGGTTAGGGTTAGGGTTAGGGTTAGGGTTAGAGTTAGGGTTAGGGTTAGGTTTAGGATGAATGAACACCGCAAGAACAATCCAAGATTAGGGTTAGGGTTAGGGTTAGGGTTAGGGTTAGGGTTAGGGTTAGGGTTAGGGTTAGGGTTAGGGTTAGGGTTAGGGTTAGGGTTAGGATGAATGAACACTACAAGAACAATCCAAGATTAGGGTTAGGGTTAGGGTTAGGGTTAGGGTTAGGGTGAATGAACACCGCAAGAACAATCCAAGATTAGTGTCAGAGTCACCCGTTTGGTCCCAGCTCACAAGAGACCCAACTCCGATCCGGTTTATTTACAGAAAGTCTTTATTGAAGATCATGGTTGCATTTACACTCCATCTCTGTGACTCTACATCTGTACCGTTAGATCGTTGAAGTCCCCTCTGAATCTGTCCCGCCTCGGCACCAATTTAAGAGGCTAGCCCTGGACCACCTCTTCCTCTCCTTCCTTTTCCGCAGGGTCTTTCTGCCCCACTGAGTTCCCCCTCTCCGGGACTCACCCGAGGCTGAATCCTCTGACGCCTCTGCCCCCCTCCTTCTCGCTTTAGGGCCGGGCTCCTCCCCAGGGCTCTCCTCACTTCCGCGCGCCTCTACCTTTGAACTTGGCGCGCGTACGTTGCTCCTGTCCTTTCTCTTGACCGCTACACTGCTCTCGGTGCTGCTCTCCACCCCTTCCGGCTGAGCGCCCTGCTCCGATCTCCTTCCCCTGTCTCTCTCCTGCTCTGCTCCCTCTGACACACTTGTAACTCCACCCCCTTCACTCCGTTCCGGCTGAGAAGCCGGCTCCTGCCTCCGACCCCCACTGGGGCTTCTCCCTTCTCTCCCCTGCTCCTCACTGTTTCCCCCTTGTCCCCCTTTCGGTCTGGCCAGGGGAGCCCCCTTTTGGGAATCCTCTGACTCACTGGTCAGACTCATGGAGAACCTTTGGGCATCGTCATCCTCCTCCTCATCTCTCTGGGATTCTTCCCCCTCGCTCTCTGTCTCCTCCCCCATCTGCTCTTCTCTCCCTGAAACCCTGACATCCATCCCCCCCTCGAAGCCCCCCCTTCCCCCCTCCCGCTCGCCGGGGGCCGGTTGTGGAAACTGCGGCTCTTCGGGGGTAGGCTCAGGATACAGGTCGTCTACGTCAATGTTCTCTGCTGGCAGTTCTGTGTATGTGTGTTCGAACTCGGGTTCTTCCCCCAAATGCTTCTCAGTCTCTGCTTCCATCGCTACTTCCTCCGGTGCTGCCCGCCAAGGACCTATCAGCCACCTCTTACGCCATTCCTCCTCTGGCTGCTCCTCCCACCAATAAGGGGTTTCCGTGTCCACCCCCGAGCACGATCCCCTGGGCGGGCTTGATTCTGGTGTTCTTCCCTCGGGGGAAGAGAAACCCCTGAACGTGCTATCTGACAATGTGGGTGTGAAAAGCCAGTCATCAAAGTACTCAGCTGGCATGGGTCTATGTGGGAAAAGTGCATGGAACTCTTCTTTCAAAAGGGGTTCGTCTAATTCGTAGCCTGGCACCCAACTATTAGCAGTGGCTGGTGTGCCCTCCCTGGCGAGAAAGTATTCAACCCCCTCCTCCCCCCATCTCGAGTCCAGTATCTCTGTGACCTCGTTAAGGGGTTCGGCTCTAGGCGACCCCCCCTTCTTTGGTGCCCCTTTGCGTGGGTCTGGTACTGTTACTGACTCCTGAAACCTGTGCGGGGCCTTGTAGGGAGTGAGCACCGACCTATGAAAGACCGGGTGCACTCTGGAGCCTTCCGGAAGGGCCAGGCGAAATGCTACTGGATTGATCCTAGCCTCAACTTGGTAGGGTCCTAGCTGCCTGTGTCCTAGCTTCTTCTTGGCTAACGATTTGGCTGGCATAGCTTGGGCTGCTAACCATACCCAGTCCCCCACCTGGATGTCTTCTCCCGCCCTTCTGTGCTTGTCCGCCTGCACCTTATAGGCCTGCTTGGCCAGCTCTAAATGTCTCCGCAGCTCCTCGTGCACCTCTTGCAACTCTGCTGCGAACTGGTCGGCTTCTTGAGGCACCCCCTCCTCTGGTGCTATAAGCCTCGGAAAGGTTCTGGGATGACGGCCATTGTTCGCGAAGAACGGCGTCACCCCGGTCGATGCGTGCTTCGTGTTGTTGTAGGCAAACTCAGCCATCGGCAGGTAGTCCACCCACGCTGCTGGTCGCTGATTGGCGTAACACCTCAGATACTGCTGCATGATCGCGTTGACCCTCTCTGCTTGGCCGTTGGTCTGCGGATGTCTCGCCGACGCTAGGTCGATCTTGACGTGCAGGATACCCAGAAGCTTCTTCCAGAAGTTGGAAACAAATTGGCGCCCCCTGTCGGACAGGACGGACTGCGGTAGTCCATGCACTCTGAACACGTGGTCGATGAAGAGTTTGGCGGTCTGTTCTGCCGTCGCCACCTTGGCACAAGGAATGAAGTGCGCCATCTTGGTGAACAAGTCCACAACCACCAGCACCGCCGTCTTGCCCCTGGCGCTGGGCAGGTCAGTAACAAAGTCCAGTGCTACCCTCTCCCACGGTTGCTGCGGCGTTTCCAGCGGTTCCAACAATCCCGCCGGTTTCTGGTGTACTGGTTTGGACCTCTGACAGGTGTCACACCTGGCGACGTAATCCGCCACCTCTCCCCGCATCTGGGGCCACCAAAAGTCCCTGGCCACTAGTTCTATCGTCTTCTCCTTGCCGAAATGTCCCGCACTGGGAGCGTCGTGCAATTGCTGCAGAACCTTTGCGCGAAGTTCATCGTTAGGCACGTAGAGGGCACCCTTGCGAGTTAAGAGTCCGTCCCGCAACTGGAACTCATCGTCTCTTTGCGACCCGCTGCGGAGCTCCTCCATCTTGGACTGCGCAAATTGATCCGCTTGCAACGCTCGTCGCACCGCGTCCAGGTCGACTGCGATAGCCGCGCACGCCCACGCCTGCGGTGCGAAAATGTGCTTCGCTGCAATTGGTGTCGTCTCCTCCAGGTATTGCGGTTTCCTGGAGAGTGCGTCTGCTATAACATTGGAGTCCCCCGGGATGTATTCTATCTTGAAGTCGAAATCTGCAAAGAATTCTGCCCAGCGCATGTGTCTTTGGGTCTGCAGCCTTGCCGTTCGCCAATACTCTAAGTTCTTGTGATCCGTGCGGACTTGCACTGTGTGCTTGGCTCCTATGAGGAAGTGCCGCCACGCTTTGAAAGCTGCATGAATGGCCAACAGCTCCCTGTCCCATATGGTGTAGTTCCGCTCCGTCTTGCTGAGCTTCCGGGAGTAGAAGGCACCCGGCCTCCAATTGCCTTGCGGATCCTCCTGCAGAAGGACGGCTCCAACCGCTCTGTCGGACGCATCGGTTTCCACTCGCATGGGTCTGCCGGGATTCACGTGCAGTAGCTGTTCCTCGGAGGCGAAGAGGCTTTTAAGCTTCCGAAAAGAGCGCTCTGCCTGTTCCGTCCAAGCGAACCTCTTCTTTTTGGAACTGAGGGTGTCCGTGATTGCTGCCGTCTCATTGGCAAAACCTTTGATGAATTTGCGATAAAAATTGGCAAATCCGATGAATCTTTGGACCTCCTTCCGATTGCGTGGGCTCTTCCAGTCCAACACCGCTTGGACCTTGATTCTGTCCATGGCCAGCCCCTCATCGGAGAGCTTGTAGCCAAGAAAATCCACCTCCGTCACATCAAACTGGCACTTCTCCAACTTGGCGTACAGCCTGTGCTCCTTCAACCTCTGTAGGACCTCCTTTACATCCTTCTCGTGAGCCTCCGGCGATTCCGAGAAAATCAGGATATCGTCGAGAAAACATACACACTTCTTGTAGAGGAGTCCCGCCAGCACGTGATGCATAAATGCTTGGAAAACGTGGCTGCCATTTTGGAGACCAAACGGCATAACTCTGTATTCATACGTGCCTAGAGGCGTGAACATGGCAGTCTTCCACTCATCGCCCTTCCGGATGCGGATGAGATTGTACGCTCCACGCAAATCCAACTTGGTGAAGATCTTACCCTTCCTAACGGTCGCTAGGAGGTCGTCAATCTTGGGCATGGGAAAGGCCTTGGGCTTAGTCAGTCTGTTTATGAACCTGTAATCCACCACGAGTCTTTTTTGGGGCGTGTCTTTTTTCTTCACAAAGAAAACAGGACTGCCTCCCACTGCCTTGGATTCCCGGATGAACCCGCGCTTCAGATTCTGCTCTATGAATTCTCTGAGCTCTTGCATCTCGTCCTCAGACATGGAATACAGCTTTGCAGTTGGCAGCTGCGCCCCTGGCACCAGGTCGATCGCACAGTCGTAAGGCCTGTGAGGCGGCAACTTGTCAGCTTCTTTCTCGCAGAAAACCTCCAAGAATCCCTCGTACTTGTGAGGCACTGCCTGCACCATGCCCAGGTGCAGTTGCTGCTCAGCTCCTTCCTCCTGATTGGGTTGGATGCAATGCTGAGCACAATACGATGAGCAGAAGGTGATCTGCCGCTGGTACCACGCTACAGCGGGACTATGTCTCTCCAGCCAACTCATGCCTAACACAATGGGTGTGTCTGACAGGTGGGTGACATTGAAGCTAATGACTTCCCGATGATTTCCAATCTGCATCACCATGGGAGGCGTCTGCTGCACAACTTGCCCTCCCAGCAATTTCCTGCCGTCCACTGTGACCACGTTCAGAGGGGTCGTTGCAGGCAGGAGCGCTATGCCATGCTGCTTGACAAATTGCATTCCCACAAAATCCGCGTTGCTTCCTGAATCAACCGTGATCGGAACTTCCAGGGATTGTCCATTTGGCAGCTGAAGGGTTGCAGTGAGTTGCACTGCTGGCTTGGGGGGTAAAGGGTCTGTGCGTTGCAAGGGTGCTGGGGACTGTTCTACAGATCCGCCTGGCTGAGCCCCAGTAGCTCCGCCTCCAGCCAGGCACTGTCGTTTCCCTGAGGTTGCTCCGTTTGCACCACTTCCGCTGACACTGTTGCTAGAGCTGCAGTGTGCTTCTGGAGCCTCTGGGGGCACTCTTTCGCCATATGGTGTGCACTGTCACAGATGTAACATTTCCTGGTCCCTCTAGGCGGCTTCGCCTTCACTGCACCGGAAACAGGGGCTCTGGATGGTGTCTGAGCCCTAGCACCACCGATTTCCATCGGCTCTTCACCTTGCCTCCCCAAGGGCGAGGGGTGCGACTGGTTGAAGTCCCTGGGGACAAAAGGGGGGGTTCTCGCTGGTGCACGCGCCTGGGGTCCCTCCCCCTCGTGCCACGGGCGTCCCTCATGTCGGATTCCAATAGCCAAAGCCCGATGCACGACTTCTTCCAGGGTCTGGGGTCTATCCCCCCTGGCGATCTCATCCTTGACGGGGGGGCTAAGCCCCTCCCAGAAAAGATCTCTGACTGGTTTACTATCCTTCTCCCAGCCCAACGCAGTTAGCAATGCAAAGAACTTGGAGTGATATTGACGCACAGTGGCTTTGCCTTGTCGCAGTCCGTGCATCTGTCTACGTGCAATATCCACATCCACAGAGGACTGGAAACAAGCATCCATCGCTTTAATAAATTCATCAGAACTGCGGCGGGCAGGGCCATCTTCGCGCCACAAATTGCGCAGCCAAGCTCTGGCCTCCCCATGCAGATGCGAAATTATGAACCCCACTCTCTCCTCCTCATCCTTAAAATCATGACGGAGTAAATGCAGTGCATACACGATGTCCGCTCTGAAGTTAGGGTAATCTTGAAGGTTGCCATTAAAGTGCGTAACTAGGGCGCCCCCCCGCCGTCCAAGTGCAACGCCCTCCGATCTGGACCCCGGGACCCCTGCCCTGGCCGCTTGCTCCCACCTTGTTCGCAGGTCCTGGCAAGCCTTGTCCAGTTCGTCATTCTTCTTCTGCGATGCAATGACTGCAGCTGTGAGCTCGGTAACTTGATTCCTCAGCGTAAGCAGCTGTTCCTCCGCGCTCATGGCTGCTCCCGGTGGTGAGCTTTGCAAAAAAAAAAAAATTTTGCGTTCTGGAGAGGGGACTTACTGTCAGAGTCACCCGTTTGGTCCCAGCTCACAAGAGACCCAACTC
>NW_028113146.1:642500-650000 GCF_964234715.1 Podarcis melisellensis | reverse complement strand
CCCTCTTTGGGTGGAAATAGGTACTTCATGGTTCTTATTGATGCATTTTCCAGGTATATTTTTGTGTATAATCTCAAGCAGAAATCAGAGGCTTTTCCTAGGTTCAAGGAATTCTGTGCTTGGTTGGGAAATGTGCATGGTAAGAAGATGAAAATTCTTTTCACTGACCGGGGGGAGAATTCACTTCTCAGCAGTTTGAAGCTTTTCTGGCTGAGAAAGGAATTCAACACGATTTGTCTAGTCCTCGCTCGCCATGGCAGAATGGACTTGCGGAACGAGCAAATCAAACATTGCTTCAAGGGTTAAAAACCTTGCTGCATGATGCAAATCTTCCAGAGAGTTATTGGGCCGAAGCTCTCTCATGTTTCACTTACAGTTATAATCGCAGGTTATCTTCAGCGATTGGTTGTACCCCCTATGAGAAGATGTTTGGCAAGAAGCCATACATCAAACACATGAAAATTTTTGGTTCTGACATGTGGGTTCACTCACCACAACACTCCAAGTTAGACAAGCGTGGATTGCATGGTATCTTTCTAGGTTATCAGAAAGGGTCTTACAGAATAATGATGACTGACTCTAAGGAAATTAAGCTCACAAGAAGTGTTGAGTACAATGCCAAGTGGGGGGAGAATGTGGGAATTTTCCAATGTTATCCTGATGACAGTGATGAGACTGAGGATAGTCAAAAGCAACCGCAACAACCCACACCCACTGATGAAGGTACTGATTCTGAGTCTGACACTGAATCAGATGATTCAGAGGATTTCAAGAGTGCGAAAGCCTCTATGCGACCCTCTGAAAGCTCTGATCAAGAATTGGAGGAACCATTGTTCACAATAGGTCACTTTTCTCCTAAGAAGGAAGAGGAGAGTGTTGAAGACTTAAGGCTAATTCGCAGGTCACAGAGAGCCACAAAAGGCAGACCTCCAAAGAGATTTGCTGATGAGTTTGCTAAGATAGCAGTAACAGCTGTTAAAAGCTCCAAGAAGGTTTTTGAACCTTCAAGTTTCCAAGAAATCCAGGATTTGGATTCAAAGGAAGCTGAGCCATGGTTAAATGCCATGAAGGCTGAGCTTGATTCCTTGGAAAGGAACAAAACATGGGAGCTTGTTCCAGTAGTTCCAGGAATGAAATTGCTTGGAAGCAAATGGGTCTTCAAAGCGAAGACTGATCAAAATGGCAAGATAGTCAGACACAAAGCCAGATTGGTAGCCAGAGGATTTGCACAGGTACCAGGTGAAGACTATCACGAGACCTACTCACCCACAGTGAGGTATGAGAGCATTAGGCTTATGCTCAAGCTAGCTGCAGAGGAAAATCTACACATTAGTCACCATGATGTGAATACAGCTTTTCTGTACGGATCTCTAAATGAATCACTTTATATGCTTCCACCTGATGGCGTACAGGTAAAACAGGGATTTGTTTGTGCTCTGAAAAAATCCCTTTATGGTCTCAAACAAAGTGCACGGTGTTGGCACACAAAACTCACTGAAGTATTGTTTTCTCTAGGTTTTAAGCAAGGGAAATCTGATCCATGTGTATTTGTCAAAGAGGAGGGGCAAAAGAAACTGTATTGTTTGTTTTATGTTGATGATCTTTTATTCTTTTGGAAAGATGTCACAATGTACAATAACGCCCTAGCTCAACTCAAAGAGCACTTTGACATGAAAGATCTTGGTGAGGTAAACAACTACCTATCTCTGGAAATAGAGAGAGATCAAGATGGTAACATTCTAGTACACCAGTCACGGAAAATTGCTGATGTGTTAAGCAAACTAAACCTGATGGATGCTAACCCTGTGGATACACCGATGATAACAGGTTATCAGGTAGATGACACTGAAGAAGCATTTTCTGACACTACACTGTACAGAAGTGTGCTAGGCAAGCTAAACTTCATTGCCAGATGTTCAAGACCAGACATTGCTGTTAGCTGTAATTTGCTAAGCAGACAAGTCAACAATCCTACTGTTAAGGATTGGAAAGCTCTGAAACGCATAGCGTGGTATTTGAAAGGCACTATGCATTACAGACTGAGATTTAACAATCAGAAGTCTGGTAGTCTTGAGATATTTGCAGATGCAAGTTTTGGAAGTGACACTACAGACAGGAAAAGTACGTCTGGAGTTTGCTATAAGTACAATCAGGGTCTATTTGATTGGTCATGCAAGAAGCAAACAACAGTTAGCTTAAGTACTTGTGAAGCTGAACTGAATGCACTGTCTTATTCACTTAAAGATTGTGAATGGTTGTTACAATTGTGCAAAGATATGAAAATTCCTGTCGAATGTCCAATCCAGGTTTACCAGGACAACAAAGCATGTTTGGCTTTGCTGAATTCTGAAGGTTGTAAGCAAAGCACGAAGCACTTGCAATTGAAATTGCAACATGCTAGGGAACGTATTCAGAAGGGACTCGTAACGGTGTCCTATATGCCAGGTAATGAAATTCCTGCTGATGTATTGTCCAAGATTGTATCAAGGGATCAACACTGTACCTATGTGCAGAAGTTGGGTTTGTACTGATATTGTACGAACACGCTGCCCAGAGATGTTCACAGAAAGGGGGAGGATGTTGGTTTCTGCTTTCTTCTCTGTGCAGCGAAGTGCTTGTCACGAGACAGGTTGTTTACATTCCACAGAGTCTGTACTGTTGGGTTCCCACGGGAATGGGAGACTGGATGTGACGTACACTGGTTTCCTGTTTTTCACTGTTCTTTGCAGTTTCAGTTTGTGATTCTCTCCGTGCTTTAGAGAAGAGATGACGCTTTCTCTGCTCCGGCAGAGGGAAAATGTTTTTCTGTAACTTACCAGCTTTGAACTGTAAATAAAGTAGTATAGAGCATGTTAGCATATACTCCTCATCATTCCGCTGTGCACTGGACACTGCTTATCCCCAACAAGGGTTAGGGTTAGGGTTAGGATGAATGAACACCGCAAGAACAATCCAAGATTAGGGTTAGGGTTATGGTTAGGGTTAGGGTTAGGGTTAGGGTTAGGGTTAGGATGAATGAACACCACAAGAACAATCCAAGATTAGGGTTAGGGTTAGGGTTAGGGTTGGGGTTAGGGTTAGGGTTAGGGTTAGGGTTAGGGTAAGGGTTAGGGTTAGGGTTAGGGTGAATGAACACCGCACGAACAATTCAAGAATAGGGTTAGGGTTAGGGTTAGGGTTAGGGTGAGGGTTAGGGTTAGGGTTAGGGTTAGGGTTAGGATTAGGATTAGGATTAGGATTAGGGTTAGGGTTAGGGTTAGGGTTAGGGTTAGGGTGAATGAACACCGCAAGAACAATCCAAGAATAGGGTTAGGGTTAGGGTTAGGGTTAGGGTTAGGGTTAGGGTTAGGGTTAGGATGAATGAACACCACAAGAACAATCCAAGATTAGGGTTAGGGTTAGGGTTAGGGTTAGGGTTAGGGTTAGGGTTAGGGTTAGGGTTAGGGTAAGGGTTGGGGTTAGGGTTGGGGTTAGGGTTAGGGTTAGGGTTAGGGTTAGGGTTACGGTTAGGGTTAGGGTTAGGGTTAGGGTTAGGGTTAGGGTTAGGATGAATGAACACCGCAAGAACAATCCAAGATAAGGGTTAGTGTTAGTGTTAGTGTTAGGGTTAGGGTTAGGGTTAGGGTTAGGGTTAGGGTTAGGGTTAGGATGAATGAACACCGCAAGAACAATCCACGATTAGGGTTAGGGTTAGTGTTAGTGTTAGGGTTAGGGTTAGGGTTAGGGTTAGGGTTAGGGTTAGGGTTAGAGTTAGGGTTAGGGTTAGGTTTAGGATGAATGAACACCGCAAGAACAATCCAAGATTAGGGTTAGGGTTAGGGTTAGGGTTAGGGTTAGGGTTAGGGTTAGGGTTAGGGTTAGGATGAATGAACACTACAAGAACAATCCAAGATTAGGGTTAGGGTTAGGGTTAGGGTTAGGGTTAGGGTGAATGAACACCGCAAGAACAATCCAAGATTAGGGTTAGGGTTAGGGTTAGGGTTAGGGTTAGGGTTAGGGTTAGGGTTAGGGTGAATGAACACCGCAAGAACAATCCAAGAATAGGGTTAGGGTTAGGGTTAGGGTTAGGGTTAGGGTTAGGGTTAGGGTTAGGGTTAGGGTTAGGGTTAGGGTTAGAGTTAGGGTTAGGGTTAGGTTTAGGATGAATGAACACCGCAAGAACAATCCAAGATTAGGGTTAGGGTTAGGGTTAGGGTTAGGGTTAGGGTTAGGGTTAGGGTTAGGGTTAGGGTTAGGGTTAGGGTTAGGGTTAGGATGAATGAACACTACAAGAACAATCCAAGATTAGGGTTAGGGTTAGGGTTAGGGATAGGGTGAATCAACACCGCAAGAACAATCCAAGATTAGGGTTAGGGTTAGGGTTAGGGTTAGGGTTAGGGTTAGGGTTAGGGTTAGGGTTAGGGTTAGGGTTAGGGTGAATGAACACCGCAAGAACAATCCAAGAATAGGGTTAGGGTTAGGGTTAGGGTTAGGGTGAATGAACACCGCAAGAACAATCCAAGATTAGGGTTAGGGTTAGGGTTAGTGTTAGGGTTAGGGTTAGGGTTAGGGTTAGGGTTAGGGTTAGGGTTAGGGTTAGGGTTAGGATGAATGAACACCGCAAGAACAATCCACGATTAGGGTTAGTGTTAGGGTTAGTGTTAGGGTTAGGGTTAGAGTTAGGGTTAGGGTTAGGTTTAGGATGAATGAACACTGCAAGAACAATCCAAGATTAGGGTTAGGGTTAGGGTTAGGGTTAGGGTTAGGGTTAGGGTTAGGGTTAGGGTTAGGGTTAGGGTTAGGGTTAGGATGAATGAACACTACAAGAACAATCCAAGATTAGGGTTAGGGTTAGGGTTAGGGTTAGGGTGAATGAACACCGCAAGAACAATCCAAGATTAGGGTTAGGGTTAGGGTTAGGGTTAGGGTTAGGGTTAGGGTTAGGGTTAGGGTTAGGGTTAGGGTTAGGGTTAGGGTGAATGAACACCGCAAGAACAATCCAAGAATAGGGTTAGGGTTAGGGTTAGGGTTAGGGTTAGGGTTAGGGTTAGTGTTAGGGTTAGGGTTAGGGTTAGGGTTAGAGTTAGGGTTAGGGTTAGGTTTAGGATGAATGAACACCGCAAGAACAATCCAAGATTAGGGTTAGGGTTAGGGTTAGGGTTAGGGTTAGGGTTAGGGTTAGGGTTAGGGTTAGGGTTAGGGTTAGGATGAATGAACACTACAAGAACAATCCAAGATTAGGGTTAGGGTTAGGGTTAGGGATAGGGTGAATCAACACCGCAAGAACAATCCAAGATTAGGGTTAGGGTTAGGGTTAGGGTTAGGGTTAGGGTTAGGGTTAGGGTTAGGGTTAGGGTGAATGAACACCGCAAGAACAATCCAAGAATAGGGTTAGGGTTAGGGTTAGGGTTAGGGTGAATGAACACCGCAAGAACAATCCAAGATTAGGGTTAGGGTTAGGGTTAGTGTTAGGGTTAGGGTTAGGGTTAGGGTTAGGGTTAGGGTTAGGGTTAGGGTTAGGGTTAGGGTTAGGGTTAGGATGAATGAACACCGCAAGAACAATCCACGATTAGGGTTAGGGTTAGTGTTAGGGTTAGTGTTAGGGTTAGGGTTAGGGTTAGAGTTAGGGTTAGGGTTAGGTTTAGGATGAATGAACACCGCAAGAACAATCCAAGATTAGGGTTAGGGTTAGGGTTAGGGTTAGGGTTAGGGTTAGGGTTAGGGTTAGGGTTAGGGTTAGGATGAATGAACACTACAAGAACAATCCAAGATTAGGGTTAGGGTTAGGGTTAGGGTTAGGGTGAATGAACACCGCAAGAACAATCCAAGATTAGGGTTAGGGTTAGGGTTAGGGTTAGGGTTAGGGTTAGGGTTAGGGTTAGGGTTAGGGTTAGGGTGAATGAACACCGCAAGAACAATCCAAGAATAGGGTTAGGGTTAGGGTTAGGGTTAGGGTTAGGGTTAGGGTTAGGGTTAGGGTTAGGGTTAGGGTTAGGGTTAGGGTTAGGGTTAGAGTTAGGGTTAGGGTTAGGTTTAGGATGAATGAACACCGCAAGAACAATCCAAGATTAGGGTTAGGGTTAGGGTTAGGGTTAGGGTTAGGGTTAGGGTTAGGGTTAGGGTTAGGGTTAGGATGAATGAACACTACAAGAACAATCCAAGATTAGGGTTAGGGTTAGGGTTAGGGATAGGGTGAATCAACACCGCAAGAACAATCCAAGATTAGGGTTAGTGTTAGGGTTAGGGTTAGGGTTAGGGTGAATGAACACCGCAAGAACAATCCAAGAATAGGGTTAGGGTTAGGGTTAGGGTTAGGGTGAATGAACACCGCAAGAACAATCCAAGATTAGGGTTAGGGTTAGGGTTAGGGTTAGGGTTAGGGTTAGGGTTAGGGTTAGGGTTAGGGTTAGGGATAGGGATAGGGTTAGGGTTAGGGTTAGGGTTAGGGTTAGGGTTAGGGTTAGGGTTAGGATGAATGAACACCACAAGAACAATCCAAGATTAGGGTTAGGGTTAGGGTTAGGGTTAGGGTTGGGGTTAGGGTTAGGGTTAGGGTTAGGGTTAGGGTTAGGGTAAAGGTAAGGGTTAGGGTTAGGGTTAGGGTGAATGAACACCGCAAGAACAATCCAAGATAAGGGTTAGTGTTAGGTTTAGGGTTAGGGTTAGGGTTAGCGTTAGAGTTAGGGTGAATGAACACCGCAAGAACAATCCAAGAATAGGGTTAGGGTTAGGGTTAGGGTTAGGGTTAGGGTTAGGGTTAGGGTTAGGGTTAGGGTTAGGGTTAGGGTGAATGAACACCGGAAGAACAATCCAAGAATAGGGTTAGGGTTAGGGTTAGGGTTAGGGTTAGGGTTAGGGTTAGGGTTAGGGTTAGGGTTAGGGTTAGGGTTAGGGTTAGGGTTAGGGTTAGGGTTAGGATGAATGAACACTACAAGAACAATCCAAGATTAGGGTTAGGGTTAGGGTTAGGGTTAGGGTTAGGGTTAGGGTTAGGGTGAATGAACACCGCAAGAACAATCCAAGATTAGTGTTAGGGTTAGGGTTAGGGTTAGGGTTAGGGTTAGGATGAATGAACACCACAAAAACAATCCAAGATTAGGGTTAGGGTTAGGGTTAGGGTTAGGGTTAGGGTTAGGGTTAGGGTTAGGGTTAGGGTTAGGGTTAGGGTTAGGGTTAGGGTGAATGAACACCGCAAGAACAATCCAAGAACAGGGTTAGGGTTAGGGTTAGGGTTAGGGTTAGGGTTAGGGTTAGGGTTAGGGTTAGGATGAATGAACACCGCAAGAACAATCCAAGATTAGGGTTAGAGTTAGGGTTAGGGTTAGGGTTAGTTTTAGGGTTAGGGTTAGGGTTAGGGTTAGGGTTAGGGTTAGGGTTAGGGTTAGGGTTAGGGTTAGAGTTAGGGTTAGGGTTAGGTTTAGGATGAATGAACACCGCAAGAACAATCCAAGATTAGGGTTAGGGTTAGGGTTAGGGTTAGGGTTAGGGTTAGGGTTAGGGTTAGGGTTAGGGTTAGGATGA
>NW_028113146.1:617500-622500 GCF_964234715.1 Podarcis melisellensis | reverse complement strand
CGCCCCCGGTCGGAGAGAATAGATCGTGGCAGACCGTGAACCTTGAACACGTGGTCAATGAACAGTTTGGCGGTCTGCTCTGCCGTGGCTACCCTCGCACACGGAATGAAGTGTGCCATTTTAGTAAACATGTCCACCACCACTAGCACTGCTGTCTTTCCCCTCGAACTGGGCAGATCCGTGACGAAGTCCAGGGCCACCCTCTCCCACGGTTCAGCCGGTGTTTGCAGCGGTTCCAGCAATCCCGCCGGCGGTTTGTGAACTGACTTGGCCCTTTGGCAGGTGTCACATCTCGCGACGTAATCCGCGACTTCCCCCCGCATCTTGGGCCACCAAAAGTCTCTGGCTACTAGTTCGACAGTCTTTTCTTTGCCAAAGTGCCCGGCTGTGGGAGCGTCGTGTAGCTGCTGCAGAACCCTTGCGCGGAGGTCGTCTCCCGGCACGTAGAGTGCTCCCTTGTGGAGGAGCAACCCATCGCGTATCTGGAACTCGTCGGCCCTCGCTGTGCCCCTGTGCACCTCCTCCATCCTGGCCTGTGCGAAGGGGTCTTCCCGCAGCGCTCGACGGACGGCCTCCAGGTCCACGGTTGCCGACGCGCATGCCCACGCTTCCGGTGCGAAAATGTGCTTGGCCGCCGGCGGTGCCGCCTCCTCCAGGTATTGCGGCTTTCTGGACAAAGCATCCGCCATCACGTTGTTGTCGCCCGGAATGTACTCTATCTTAAAGTCGAAGTCCGCGAAGAACTCCGCCCATCTAATGTGTCGCTGGTTGAGGAACCTAGCCGTGCGCCAGTACTCCAGATTCTTGTGGTCCGTGTGGACCTGCACTGTGTGTCTGGCTCCGATAAGGAAGTGCCGCCATGCCTTGAACGCTGCATGGATGGCTAGCAACTCCCTGTCCCAGATGGTATAATTCTGCTCCGACTTGCTGAGCTTCCTCGAGTAGAAGGCGCACGGCCTCCAGTCCCCCTGCTGGTCTTGTTGCAACAGGACAGCTCCCACGGCTCTGTCTGAGGCGTCTGTCTCCACCCTCATGGGTCTGCTGGGATTCACATGCAGCAGCTGCTCCTCTGACGCGAAGAGCCGCTTGAGTCTCTGAAAGGACTGCTCCGCTTGCTCCGTCCAGATGAATTTCTTCTTCTTGGAGCTGAGCGTGTCGGTGATGGCCGCTGTCTGCATGGCAAATCCCTTGATGAACTTGCGGTAAAAGTTGGCAAAGCCGACAAACCGCTGGACTTCCTTCCGATTGCGTGGGCTTTTCCAGTCCAAAACTGCGCTAACCTTGGCGCTGTCCATGGCGAGCCCCTTGTCTGACAGCTTGTAGCCCAGGAAATCCACCTCCGTCACGTCGAACTGGCACTTCTCCAGCTTGGCGTACAGCCTGTGCTCCTTCAGTCTCTGCAGAACTTCCCTGACATCCCTCTCGTGCGCCTCGCGCGATTCTGAAAAAATCAGGATGTCGTCCAGGAAGCATACGCACTTCTTGTAAAGGAGCCCCGCCAGCACATGATGCATAAAGGCTTGGAAAGTGTGAGAGCCATTTTGCAATCCGAAGGGCATAACTCTGTATTCGTAGGTGCCCAGTGGCGTGAACATGGCCGTCTTCCACTCGTCGCCCTCGCGCATGCGAATCAGGTTGTACGCCCCACGTAGATCCAACTTGGTGAAAACGCGTCCTTTCCGCACCGTCGCGAGCAGGTCGTCTATCTTGGGCATGGGGAAAGCTGAGGGCTTGGTTTTCGAGTTTAAGATCCTGAAATCCACCACCAGCCTCTGTTGGGGCGTGTCCCGCTTCTTCACAAAGAATACTGGACTGCCTCCCACCGCTTTCGACTCCCGGATGAACCCACGCTGCAAATTGTGATCTATGAACTCCCTGAGTTCCTGCAGTTCATCCTCAGACATGGAGTACAGTTTCCCCGTTGGCAGCGTCGCCCCCGGCAGGAGGTCAATCTTGCAATCATAGGGTCTGTGAGGAGGTAGCTTGTCCGCCTCCTTCTCGCAGAAAACCTCCAAAAACTCCGCATACTTGTGGGGTACTGCTTGCAGCGTGCCCAACTGTAACTGCGGGTCCTCCTCTTCCTCCTCTGGGCTGGGTATGATGCAGTGTTCTGCACAGTAGGAGGATCCAAACGTTAGTTGGCGCTGGTACCAAGCCAACGCTGGGCTGTGCCTGTGCAGCCAACTCATGCCTAATACTACAGGCGTGTCTGACAGTTGGGTGACATTGAAGCTGATGACCTCCCGGTGATTCCCAATTTGCATCACCATCGGCGGCGTCTGCTGCACCACCTGCCCCCCTAGCAGTTCCCTGCCATCCACCGTGACAACCTTCAGGGGCAGCGTGGCTGGCAGTAAAGCTATGTTGTGTCGTTGAATGAACTCCAGTCCTATAAAGTCTGCATTACTGCCAGAGTCAATTGTGATAGGCACTTCTAAGGTGAGTCCATTGGGCAGCTGGAGCGATGCGGTGAGCTGCACCACTGGTTTGGGCGGGAGGGGGTCTGTGGGCTGCAAAATCTCCGGGGACTTCTTCACTGACTTGTCTGGCTGGGCCCCAGTGCCTCCTATTCCAGCCAGACTTCGTCGTTTCCCTGCTGTGGTTCTCTCTGCTGAGTTGTTTCCAATACTGTCACTGAGGCTGCAGTTTGCTTGCGGAGCCTCTGGGGACACTCTTTCGCCAGATGCTCCTCACTCTCACATATATAGCACTTCCTGTTCCTTCTAGGCAGCTTCGGTTTTACTGCTCCCGGTGTTAAGGCTCTATTAGCTGAGAGAGCCCTAGCACCTCCAATCTCCATCTGCTCTTCGCCCCCTCCCTGTGGAGGCGTGGACTGCGCACGCGCTGTCTCTCTAGACAAGAGGGGGGGCACCCTCCCTGGTGTGCGTCCCCAACGTCCTTCTTCTTTGCTCCATGGCCGTTCTTCCTGCCTCACCCCAATCGACAGCGCTCTTTCCACCACTTGCTGAGTGGTTGTGGGTCTCTCTCCCCGTGCCATCTCATCTTTGATCTGTGGGCTCAATCCCTCCAAAAAAAGGTCTCTAACTGGCGGAGAATCCTTATCCCAATTCAGCGCGTTGACCAATGCAAAAAACCTGGAATGATACTGCCTGACGCTGGCTTTCCCTTGTCTTAGCCCAAATATGTCCTTTCTGGCAATATCAATGTCTATGTTTGATAAGAAACAGGAATCCATCGCCTTAATGAATGCATCTGCGCTTTGGAGCGCTGGATCCTTGTCCCTCCACAGATTTCGCAGCCATGCTTTCGCGTCCCCATGCAAATGGGACAGGATGAACCCCACTTTCTCTTGCTCATCTCTAAAGTCTCTCTCCAACAGCTGCAGCGCAAACAGCACGTCTGCTCGGAAATTGGGGTACTGCTGCAAATTCCCATCAAAATGAGATACAATGCTGGCTCCTCTTTTCCCCAACCCAATCCCCTCGGATCTGGGTCCCGGTAGCCCCTGCTTCGCAAGCCCCTCTAACCTGGCTTGAAGATCTCTGCAGGCAGCCGCCGCTTCTTCCTCTCTCTTCCTGGATGCGATTATTTCAGCGCTGAGTTGTGTCACCGCTTCTTGCAGGGAAGCTATTTTCTGTTCTGTAGTCATCTCGCCTGACTTTTGTGAGCTCGCAAGGCACCAGTCTTCTGCCCTCCCTGCCTCGCTCCCGTAGCGATGCTTGAGGCGAAGAAAACCGGTGAAAATTTGAGATGAGGCTTACTGTCAGAGACTGCCTCCCGGTCCCAGCTCACAGAAGACCAACGCTAGCCAGCGGAACTGTACAAAGTCTTTATTGAAGTTTAGTTCCCATTTTCAAACCCTAGCGTGCATCTCTACGTCTAGACCCTAGACCAGCGAAGCCTCATCTGAGTCTCCGCCCCCTGTACACCAGTTCAACACTCTAGCCTTACTCCACCTTCTGCGTTTCTCCTTCCGCCTCTGGGTCCTACTACCCCCCTGGGTGCCTTCCTTCCTGGACGCTTCGGATGCGGACCCCTCGGACTCCTCCCCCTCTCTTCGGCGGGCTTTGGGACCCGGCTCCCTCTCCGGGCTGCTTATGGCGCCACCCTCTTGTACATTTGAACTTGGCGCGCGCGCGCTGCCCCTGACCTTCCTTTTGACCGTTTCCTCGCTCTCTGATGCAGGCGTGGCTAACCCTGACTCCTGTCCTTCCGCTGACGGAGAGCTGCCTGCTCCCGATGCCTGGGGCTCCTCCCCCCTACTGCTCTCCGGTGGGGAAGCTGGTCCCGATTTCCAGCTGCTGCTCTCTGAGCCCTCTCTGGCCCCTCCCTCCTGGGGTGTTCCCCTTGGCAACCCCCTTGCTCTGATCACGGGAGCCCCTTTCTGTGAATCCTCTGATTCGCTGGAGAGACTTAGAGACCTCGGACGGCTATCATCGCTGACTTCTCCCTCGGATTCCTCTCCCTCGGTCTCTAATTCCTCCCTTCCCTGTCCCTCTGCTCCTGAACCCCTGACAGTTAGGGTTAGGGTTAGGGTTAGGGTTAGGGTTAGGGTTAGGGTTAGGGTTAGGATGAATGAACACCACAAGAACAATCCAAGATTAGGGTTAGGGTTAGGGTTGGGGTTAGGGTTAGGGTTAGGGTTAGGGTTAGGGTTAGGGTTAGGGTTAGGGTTAGGATGAATGAACACCAGAAGAACAATCCAAGATTAGGGTTAGGGTTAGGGTTAGGGTTAGGGTTAGGGTTAGGGTTAGGGTTAGGGTTAGGGTTAGGGTTAGGGTTAGGATTAGGGTTAGGATTAGGGTTAGGGTTAGGGTTAGGGTTAGGGTTAGGGTTAGGGTGAATGAACACCGCAAGAACAATCCAAGATTAGGGTTAGGGTTAGGGTTAGGGTTAAGGTTAAGGTTAGGGTTAGGATTAGGGTTAGGGTTAGGGTTAGGGTTAGGGTTAGGGTTAGGGTTAGGGTTAGGGTTAGGGTTAGGGTTAGGATGAATGAACACCACAAGAACAATCCAAGATTAGGGTTAGGGTTAGGGTTA
>NW_028113146.1:605000-612500 GCF_964234715.1 Podarcis melisellensis | reverse complement strand
ATATGAATGAACACCGCAAGAACAATCCAAGATTAGGGTTAGGGTTAGGGTTAGGGTTAGGGTTAGGGTTAGGGTTAGGGTTAGGGTTAGGGTTAGGATGAATGAACACTACAAGAACAATCCAAGATTAGGGTTAGGGTTAGGGTTAGGGTTAGGGTTAGGGTTAGGGTTAGGGTTAGGGTTAGGGTGAATGAACACCGCAAGAACAATCCAAGATTAGGGTTAGGGTTAGGGTTAGGGTTAGGGTTAGGGTTAGGGTTAGGGTTAGGGTTAGGGTTAGGGTTAGGGTTAAGGTTAGGGTTAGGGTTAGGGTTAGGATGAATGAATACTACAAGAACAATCCAAGATTAGGGTTAGGGTTAGGGTTAGGGTTAGGGTTAGGGTTAGGGTTAGGGTTAGGGTTAGGGTTAGGGTTAGGGTGAATGAACACCGCAAGAACAATCCAAGATTAGGGTTAGGGTTAGGGTTAGGGTTAGGGTTAGGGTTAGGGTTAGGGTTAAGGTTTGGGTTAGGGTTAGGGTTAGGATGAATGAATACTACAAGAACAATCCAAGATTAGGGTTAGGGTTAGTGTTAGGGTTAGTGTTAGGGTTAGGGTTAGGGTTAGGGTTAGGGTTAGGGTTAGGGTTAGGGTTAGGATGAATGAACACCACAAGAACAATCCAAGATTAGGGTTAGGGTAAGGGTAAGGGTTAGGGTTAGGGTTAGGGTTAGGGTTAGGGTTAGGGTTAGGGTGAGGGTGAGGGTGAGGGTTAGGGTTAGGGTTAGGGTTAGGGTGAATGAGCACCGCAAGAACAATCCAAGATTAGGGTTAGGGTTAGGGTTAGGGTTAGGGTTAGGGTTAGGGTTAGGGTTAGGGTTAGGGTTAGGGTTAGGGTTAGGGTTAAGGTTAGGGTTAGGGTGAATGAACACCGCAAGAGCAATCCAAGATTAGGGTTAGGGTTAGGGTTAGGGTGAATGAACACCGCAAGAACAATCCAAGCTTGGGGTTAGGGTTAGGGTTAGGGTTAGGGTTAGGGTTAGGGTTAGGGTTAGGGTTAGGGTTAGGGTTAGGGTTAGGGTTAGGGTTAGGATGAATGTACACCGTAAGAACAATCCAAGAATAGAGTTAGGGTTGGGGTTAGGGTTAGGGTTCGGGTTAGGGTTACGATTAGGGTTAGGGTGAATGAACACCGCAAGAACAATCCAAGATTAGGGTTAGGGTTAGGGTTAGGGTTAGGGTTAGGGTTAGGGTTAGGGTTAGGATGAATGAACACCACAAGAACAATCCAAGATTAGGGTTAGGGTTAGGGTTAGGGTTAGGGTTAGGGTTGGGGTTAGGGTTAGGGTTAGGGTTAGGGTTAGGGTTAGGGTTAGGGTTAGGGTTAGGGTTAGGGTTAGGATGAATGAACACCGTAAGAACAATCCAAGATAAGGGTTAGTGTTAGTGTTAGTGTTAGGGTTAGGGTTAGGGTTAGGGTGAATGAACACCGCAAGAGCAATCCAAGATAAGGGTTAGGGTTAGGGTTAGGGTTAGGGTTAGGGTTAGGGTTAGGGTTAGGGTTAGGGTTAGGGTTAAGGTTAGGGTTAGGGTTAGGGTTAGGGTTAGGGTGAATGAACACCGCAAGAACAATCCAAGCTTAGGGTTAGGGTTAGGGTTAGGGTTAGGGTTAGGGTTAGGGTTAGGGTTAGGGTTAGGGTTAGGGTTAGGGTTAGGGTGAATGAACACCGCAAGAACAATCCAAGAATAGGGTTAGGGTTAGGGTTAGTGTTAGGGTTAGGGTTAGGGTTAGGGTTAGGGTTAGGGTTAGGGTTAGGGTTAGGGTTAGGGTTAGGATTAGGGTTAGGGTTAGGGTTAGGGTTAGGGTTAGGGTTAGGGTTAGGGTTAGGGTGAATGAACACCGCAAGAACAATCCAAGAATAGGGTTAGGGTTAGGGTTAGGGTTAGGGTTAGGGTTAGGGTTAGGGTTAGGGTTAGGGTTAGGATGAATGAACACCACAAGAACAATCCAAGATTAGGGTTAGGGTTAGGGTTAGGGTTGGGGTTAGGGTTAGGGTTAGGGTTAGGGTTAGGGTTAGGGTTAGGATGAATGAACACCACAAGAACAATCCAAGATTAGGGTTAGGGTTAGGGTTA
Organism: Podarcis melisellensis; assembly: GCF_964234715.1. Lineage (NCBI taxonomy): Eukaryota > Metazoa > Chordata > Lepidosauria > Squamata > Lacertidae > Podarcis > Podarcis melisellensis. The sequence goes on along the minus strand of NW_028113146.1, from coordinate 610,384 downwards.
GGGTTAGGGTTAGTGTTAGGGTTAGGGTTAGGGTTAGGGTTAGGGTTAGGGTTAGGGTGAATGAACAACGCAAGAACAATCCAAGATTAGGGTTAGGGTTAGGGTTAGGGTTAGGGTTAGGGTTAGGGTTAGGGTTAGGGTTAGGGTTAGGGTTAGGGTTAGGGTTAGGGTTAGGGTGAATGAACACCGCAAGAACAATCCAAGATTAGGGTTAGGGTTAGGGTTAGGGTTAGGGTTAGGGTTAGGGTTAGGGTTAAGGTTAAGGTTAGGGTTAGCATTAGGGTTAGGGTTAGGATTAGGGTTAGGGTTAGGGTTAGGGTTAGGGTTAGGGTTAGGGTTAGGATGAATGAACACCACAAGAACAATCCAAGATTAGGGTTAGGGTTAGGGTTAGGGTTAGGGTTAGGGTTAGGGTTAGGGTTAGGGTTAGGGTTGGGGTTAGGGTTAGGGTTAGGGTTAGGGTTAGGGTTAGGGTTAGGGTTGGGGTTGGGGTTAGGGTTAGGGTTAGGGTTAGGGTTAGGGTTAGGGTTAGGGTTAGGATGAATGAACACTGCAAGAACAATCCAAGATTAGGGTTAGGGTTAGGGTTAGGGTTAGGGTTAGGGTTAGGGTTAGGGTTAGGGTTAGGGTTAGGGTTAGGGTTAGGGTTAGGGTGAATGAACACCGCAAGAAATATCCAAGATTTGGGTTAGGGTTAGCGTTAGGGTTAGGGTTAGGGTTAGGGTTAGGGTTAGGGTTAGGGTTAGGGTGAATGAACACCGCAAGAGCAATCCAAGATTAGGGTTTGGGTAAGGGTTAGGGTTAGGGTTAGGGTTAGGGTTAGTTTTAGGGTTAGGGTTAGGGTTAGGGTTGGGGTTAGGGTTAGGGTTAGGGTTAGGGTTAGGGTTAGGGTTAGGGTTAGGATGAATGAACACCGCAAGAACAATCCAAGATTAGGGTTAGGGTTAGGGTTAGGGTTAGGGTTAGGGTTAGGGTTAGGGTTAGGGTTAGGGTTAGGGTTAGGGTTAGGGTTAGGGTTAGGATGAATGAACACTACAAGAACAATCCAAGATTAGGGTTAGGGTTAGGGTTAGGGTTAGGGTTAGGGTTAGGGTTAGGGTTAGGGTTAGGGTTAGGGTTAGGGTTAGGGTTAGGGTTAGGGTGAATGAACACCACAAGAACAATGCAAGATTAGGGTTAGGGTTAGGGTTAGGGTTAGGGTTAGGGTTAGGGTTAGGGTTAGGGTTAGGATGAATGAACACCACAAAAACAATCCAAGATTAGGGTTAGGGTTAGGGTTAGGGTTAGGGTTAGGGTGAATGAACACCGCAAAAACAATCCAAGATTAGGGTTAGGGTTAGGGTTAGGGTTAGGGTTAGGGTTAGGGTTAGGGTTAGGGTTAGGGTTAGGGTTAGGGTGAATGAACAACACAAGAACAATCCAAGATTAGGGTTAGGGTTAGGGTTAGGGTTAGGGTTAGGGTTAGGGTTAGGGTTAGGGTTAGGGTTAGGGTAAATGAACACCACAAGAACAATCCAAGAATAGGGTTAGGGTTTGGGTTAGGGTTAGGGTTAGGGTTAGGGTTAGGGTTAGGGTTAGGGTAAGGGTTAGGATGAATGAACACCGCAAGAACAATCTAAGATTAGGGTTAGGGTTAGGGTTACGGTTAGGATGAATGAACACTACAAGAACAATCCAAGATTAGGGTTAGGGTTAGGGTTAGGGTTAGGGTTAGGGTTAGGGTTAGGGTTAGGGTTACGGTTACGGTTAGGGTTAGGGTTAGGGTTAGGGTTAGGGTTAGGGTTCGGGTTCGGGTTCGGGTGAATGAACACCGCAAGAACAATCCAAGATCAGGTTTAGGGTTAGGGTTAGGGTTAGGATGAATGAACACCACAAGAACAATCCAAGATTAGGGTTAGGGTTAGGGTTAGGGTTAGGGTTAGGGTTAGGGTTAGGGTTAGGGTTAGGGTTAGGGTGAATGAACAACGCAAGAACAATCCAAGATTAGGGTTAGGGTTAGGGTTAGGGTTAGGGTTAGGGTTAGGGTTAGGGTTAGGGTTAGGGTTAGGGTTAGGGTTAGGGTTAGGGTTAGGGTTAGGGTTAGGGTGAATGAACACCGCAAGAACAATCCAAGATTAGGGTTAGGGTTAGGGTTAGGGTTAGGGTTAAGGTTAAGGTTAGGGTTAGCATTAGGGTTAGGGTTAGGATTAGGGTTACGGTTAGGGTTAGGGTTAGGGTTAGGGTTAGGGTTAGGGTTAGTGTTAGGGTTAGGGTTAGGGTTAGGGTTAGGGTTAGGGTTAGGATGAATGAACACCACAAGAACAATCCAAGATTAGGGTTAGGGTTAGGGTTAGGGTTAGGGTTAGGGTTAGGGTTAGGGTTAGGGTTAGGATGAATGAACACTACAAGAACAATCCAAGATTAGGGTTAGGGTTAGGGTTAGGGTTAGGGTTAGGGTTAGGGTTAGGGTTAGGGTGAATGAACACCACAAGAACAATGCAAGATTAGGGTTAGGGTTAGGGTTAGGGTTAGGGTTAGGGTTAGGGTTAGGGTTAGGGTTAGGGTTAGGGTTAGGGTTAGGGTTAGGATGAATGAACACCGCAAGAACAATCCAAGATTAGGGTTAGGGTTAGGGTTAGGGTTGGGGTTAGGGTTAGGGTTAGGGTTAGGGTTAGGGTTAGGGTTAGGATGAATGAACACCACAAAAACAATCCAAGATTAGGGTTAGGGTTAGGGTTAGGGTTAGGGTTAGGGTGAATGAACACCGCAAAAACAATCCAAGATTAGGGTTAGGGTTAGGGTTAGGGTTAGGGTTAGGGTTAGGGTTAGGGTTAGGGTTAGGGTTAGGGTGAATGAACAACACAAGAACAATCCAAGATTAGGGTTAGGGTTAGGGTTAGGGTTAGGGTTAGGGTTAGGGTTAGGGTTAGGGTTAGGGTTAGGGTTAGGGTAAGGGTAAGGGTTAGGGTTAGGGTTAGGGTAAATGAACACCACAAGAACAATCCAAGAATAGGGTTAGGGTTTGGGTTAGGGTTAGGGTTAGGGTTAGGGTTAGGGTTAGTTTTAGGGTTAGGGTTAGGGTTAGGGTTGGGGTTAGGGTTAGGGTTAGGGTTAGGGTTAGGGTTAGGGTTAGGGTTAGGATGAATGAACACCGCAAGAACAATCCAAGATTAGGGTTAGGGTTAGGGTTAGGGTTAGGGTTAGGGTTAGGGTTAGGGTTAGGGTTAGGGTTAGGGTTAGGGTTAGGGTTAGGATGAATAAACACTACAAGAACAATCCAAGATTAGGGTTAGGGTTAGGGTTAGGGTTAGGGTTAGGGTTAGGGTTAGGGTTAGGGTTAGGGTTAAGGTTAGGGTTAGGGTGAATGAACACCACAAGAACAATGCAAGATTAGGGTTAGGGTTAGGGTTAGGGTTAGGGTTAGGGTTAGGGTTAGGGTTAGGGTTAGGATGAATGAACACCGCAAGAACAATCCAAGATTAGGGTTAGGGTTAGGGTTAGGGTTAGGGTTAGGGTTAGGGTTAGGGTTAGGGTTAGGGTTAGGGTTAGGATGAATGAACACCACAAAAACAATCCAAGATTAGGGTTAGGGTTAGGGTTAGGGTTAGGGTTAGGGTGAATGAACACCGCAAAAACAATCCAAGATTAGGGTTAGGGTTAGGGTTAGGGTTAGGGTTAGGGTTAGGGTTAGGGTTAGGGTTAGGGTTAGGGTTAGGGTGAATGAACAACACAAGAACAATCCAAGATTAGGGTTAGGGTTAGGGTTAGGGTTAGGGTTAGGGTTAGGGTTAGGGTTAGGGTTAGGGTAAGGGTAAGGGTTAGGGTTAGGGTTAGGGTTAGGGTAAATGAACACCACAAGAACAATCCAAGAATAGGGTTAGGGTTTGGGTTAGGTTTAGGGTTAGGGTTAGGGTTAGGGTTAGGGTTAGGGTTAGGGTTAGGGTTAGGGTTAGGGTTAGGGTTAGGGTTAGGATGAATGAACACCAGAAGAACAATCCAAGATTAGGGTTAGGGTTAGGGTTAGGGTTAGGGTTAGGGTTAGGGTTAGGGTTAGGGTTAGGGTTAGGGTTAGGGTTAGGGTTAGGGTTAGGGTTAGGGTTAGGGTGAATGAAAACCGCAAGAACAATCCAAGATTAGGGTTAGGGTTAGGGTTAGGGTTAGGGTTAGGGTTAGGGTTAGGGTTAGGGTTAGGGTTAGGGTTAGGGTTAGGGTTAGGGTTAGGGTAAGGGTTAGGATGAATGAACACCGCAAGAACAATCTAAGATTAGGGTTAGGGTTAGGGTTACGGTTAGGATGAATGAACACTACAAGAACAATCCAAGATTAGGGTTAGGGTTAGGGTTAGGGTTAGGGTTAGGGTTACGGTTAGGGTTAGGGTTAGGGTTAGGGTTAGGGTTAGGGTTAGGGTTAGGGTTAGGGTTCGGGTTCGGGTTCGGGTTCGGGTTAGGGTGAATGAACACCGCAAGAACAATCCAAGATCAGGTTTAGGGTTAGGGTTAGGGTTAGGATGAATGAACACCACAAGAACAATCCAAGATTAGGGTTAGGGTTAGGGTTAGGGTTAGGGTTAGGGTTAGGGTTAGGGTTAGGGTTAGGGTTAGGGTTAGGGTAAGGGTTAGGGTTAGGGTTAGGGTTAGGGTGAATGAACACCGCAAGAACAATCCAAGATTAGGGTTAGGGTTAGGGTTAGGGTTAGGGTTAGGGTTAGGGTTAGGGTTAGGGTTAGGGTGAATGAACACCGTAAGAACAATCCAAGAATAGGGTTAGGGTTAGGGTTAGGGTTAGGGTTAGGGTTAGGGTTAGGGTTAGGGTTAGGGTTAGGGTTAGGGTTAGGATGAATGAACACCACAAGAACAATCCAAGATTAGGGTTAGGGTTAGGGTTAGGGTTGGGGTTAGGGTTAGGGTTAGGGTTAGGGTTAGGGTTTGGGTTAGGGTTAGGGTTAGGGTTAGGGTTAGGGTTAGGGTTAGGGTTAGGGTTAGGGTTAGGGTTAGGGTTAGGATGAATGAACACCAGAAGAACAATCCAAGATTAGGGTTAGGGTTAGGGTTAGGGTTAGGGTTAGGGTTAGGATTAGGGTTAGGGTTAGGGTTAGGGTTAGGTTGAATGAAAACCGCAAGAACAATCCAAGATTAGGGTTAGGGTTAGGGTTAGGGTTAGGGTTAGGGTTAGGGTTAGGGTTAGGGTAAGGGTTAGGATGAATGAACACCTCAAGAACAATCTAAGATTAGGGTTAGGGTTAGGGTTACGGTTAGGATGAATGAACACTACAAGAACAATCCAAGATTAGTGTTAGGGTTAGGGTTAGGGTTAGGGTTAGGGTTAGGGTTAGGGTTAGGGTTACGGTTAGGGTTAGGGTTAGGGTTAGGGTTAGGGTTAGGGTTCAGGTTCGGGTTCGGGTTCGG
>NW_028113146.1:592500-595000 GCF_964234715.1 Podarcis melisellensis | reverse complement strand
ATTAGGGTTAGGGTTAGGGTTAGGGTTAGGGTTAGGGTGAATGAACACCACAAGAACAATGCAAGATTAGGGTTAGGGTTAGGGTTAGGGTTAGGGTTAGGGTTAGGGTTAGGGTTAGGGTTAGGGTTAGGGTGAATGAACACCGCAAGAACAATCCAAGAATAGGGTTAGGGTTAGGATGAATGGACACCGCAAGAACAATCCAAGATTAGGGTTAGGGTTAGGGTTAGGGTTAGGGTTAGGGTTAGGGTTAGGGTTAGGGTTAGGGTTAGGGTTAGGGTTAGGGTTAGGGTTAGGGTTAGGGTTAGGGTTAGGATGAATGAACACCACAAAAACAATCCAAGATTAGGGTTAGGGTTAGGGTTAGGGTTAGGGTTAGGGTGAATGAACAACACAAGAACAATCCAAGATTAGGGTTAGGCTTAGGCTTAGGCTTAGGCTTAGGGTTAGGGTTAGGGTTAGGGTTAGGGTGAATGAACAACACAAGAACAATCCAAGATTAGGGTTAGGCTTAGGCTTAGGCTTAGGCTTAGGGTTAGGGTTAGGGTTAGGGTTAGGGTTAGGGTTAGGGTTAGGGTTTGGGTTAGGGTTAGGGTTAGGGTTAGGGTTAGGGTTGGGGTTGGGGTTAGGGTCAGGGTTAGGGTTAGGGTTAGGGTTGGGGTTGGGGTTAGGGTTAGGGTTGGGGTTGGGGTTAGGGTTAGGGTTAGGGTTAGGGTTAGGGTTAGGGTTAGGATGAATGAACACTGCAAGAACAATCCAAGATTAGGGTTAGGGTTAGGGTTAGGGTTAGGGTTAGGGTTAGGGTTAGGGTTAGGGTTAGGGTTAGGGTTAGGGTTAGGGTTAGGGTTAGGGTTAGGGTTAGGGTTAGGGTGAATGAACACCGCAAGAAATATCCAAGATTTGGGTTAGGGTTAGGGTTAGGGTTAGGGTTAGGGTTAGGGTTAGGGTTAGGGTGAATGAACAACACAAGAACAATCCAAGCTTAGGGTTAGGCTTAGGCTTAGGCTTAGGCTTAGGCTTAGGGTTAGGGTTAGGGTTAGGGTTAGGGTTTGGGTTAGGGTTAGGGTTAGGGTTAGGGTTAGGGTTAGGGTTAGGGTAAGGGTAAGGGTAAGGGTAAGGGTAAGGGTTAGGGTTAGGGTTAGGGTTAGGGTAAATGAACACCACAAGAACAATCCAAGAATAGGGTTAGGGTTAGGGTTAGGGTTAGGGTTAGGGTTAGGGTTAGGGTTAGGGTTAGGGTTAGGGTTAGGGTTAGGGTTAGGGTTCGGGTTCGGGTTCGGGTTAGGGTTAGGGTTAGGGAGAATGAACACCGCAAGAACAATCCAAGATCAGGGTTAGGGTTAGGGTTAGGATGAATGAACACCACAAGAACAATCCAAGATTAGGGTTAGGGTTAGGGTTAGGGTTAGGGTTAGGGTTAAGGTTAGGGTTAGGGTTAGGGTTAGGGTTAGGGTTAGGGTTAGGGTTAGGGTTAGGGTTAGGGTGAATGAACACCGCAAGAACAATCCAAGATTAGGGTTAGGGTTAGGGTTAGGGTTAGGGTTAGGGTTAGGGTTAGGGTTAGGGTTAGGGTTAGGGTTAGGGTTAGGGTTAGGGTGAATGAACACCACAAGAACAATGCAAGATTAGGGTTAGGGTTAGGGTTAGGGTTAGGGTTAGGGTTAGGGTGAATGAACACCGCAAGAACAATCCAAGAATAGGGTTAGGGTTAGGGTTAGGATGAATGAACACCGCAAGAACAATCCAAGATTAGGGTTAGGGTTAGGGTTAGGGTTAGGGTTAGGGTTAGGGTTAGGGTTAGGGTTAGGGTTAGGGTTAGGGTTAGGGTTAGGATGAATGAACACCACAAAAACAATCCAAGATTAGGGTTAGGGTTAGGGTTAGGGTTAGGGTTAGGGTTAGGGTTCGGGTGAATGAGCACGGCAAGAACAATCCAAGATTAGGGTTAGGGTTAGGGTTAGGGTTAGGGTTAGGGTTAGGGTTAGGGTTAGGGTTAGGGTTAGGGTTAGCGTTAGGGTTAGGGTTAGGGTGAATGAACAACACAAGAACAATCCAAGATTAGGGTTAGGGTTAGGGTTAGGGTTAGGGTTAGGGTTAGGGTTTGGGTTAGGGTTAGGGTTAGGGTTAGGGTAAGGGTAAGGGTAAGGGTTAGGGTTAGGGTTAGGGTTAGGGTTAGGGTTAGGGTTAGGGTAAATGAACACCACAAGAACAATCCAAGAATAGGGTTAGGGTTAGGGTTAGGGTTAGGGTTAGGGTTAGGGTTAGGGTTAGGGTTAGGGTTAGTATGAATGAACACCAGAAGAACAATCCAAGATTAGGCTTAGGGTTAGGGTTAGGGTTAGGGTTAGGGTTAGGGTTAGGGTTAGGGTTAGGGTGAATGAAAACCGCAAGAACAATCCAAGATTAGGCTTAGGGTTAGGGTTAGGGTTAGGGTTAGGGTTAGGGTTAGGGTTAGGGTTAGGGTTAGGATGAATGAAGACTGCAAGAACAATCTAAGATT
>NW_028113146.1:535000-537500 GCF_964234715.1 Podarcis melisellensis | reverse complement strand
TGAATGAACACTACAAGAACAATCCAAGAATAGGGTTAGGGTTAGGGTTAGGGTTAGGGTTAGGGTTAGGGTTAGGGTTAGGGTTAGGATGAATGAACACCGCAAGAACAATCCAAGATTAGGGTTAGGGTTAGGGTTAGGGTTAGGGTTAGGGTTAGGATGAATGAACACCACAAGAACAATCCAAGTTTAGGGTTAGGGTTAGGGTTAGGGTTAGGGTTAGGGTTAGGGTTAGGGTTAGGGTTAGGGTTAGGGTTAGGGTTAGGGTGAATGAACACCGCAAGAACAATCCAAGAATAGGGTTAGGGTTAGGGTTAGGGTTAGGGTTAGGGTTAGGGTTAGGGTGAATGAACACCGCAAGAACAATCCAAGAATAGGGTTAGGGTTAGGGTTAGGGTTAGGGTTAGGGTTAGGGTTAGGGTTAGGGTTAGGGTTAGGGTTAGGGTTAGGGCTAGGGTTAGGGTTAGGGTTAGGGTTAGGGTTAGGGTTAGGGTTAGGGTTAGGATGAATGAACACCGCAAGAACAATCCAAGATAAGGGTTAGTGTTAGTGTTAGTGTTAGTGTTAGTGTTAGGGTTAGGGTTAGGGTTAGGGTTAGGGTTAGGGTTAGGGTTAGGGTTAGGGTTAGGGTTAGGGTTAGGGTTAGGGTTAGGTTTAGGATGAATGAACACCTCAAGAACAATCCAAGATTAGGGTTAGGGTTAGGATGAATGAACACTACAAGAACAATCCAAGATAAGGGTTAGGGTTAGGGTTAGGGTTAGGGTTAGGGTTAGGGTTAGAGTTAGGGTTAGGGTTAGGGTTAGGGTTAGGGTTAGGGTTAGGGTTAGGGTTAGGGTTAGGGTTAGGGTGAATGAACACCCCAAGAACAATCCAAGAATAGGGTTAGGGTTAGGGTTAGGGTTAGGGTTAGGGTTAGGGTTAGGGTTATAGTGAATGAACACCGGAAGAACAATCCAAGAATAGGGTTAGGGTTAGGGTTAGGGTTAGGGTTAGGGTTAGGGTTAGGGTTAGGGTTAGGGTTAGGGTTAGGGTTAGGGTTAGGGTTAGGGTTAGGGTTAGGGTTAGGTTTAGGATGAATGAACACCGCAAGAACAATCCAAGATTAGGGTTAGGGTTAGGGTTAGGGTTAGGATGAATGAACACTACAAGAACAATCCAAGATTAGGGTTAGGGTTAGGGTTAGGGTTAGGGTTAGGGTGAATGAACACCGCAAGAACAATCCAAGATTAGGGTTAGGGTTAGGGTTAGGATTAGGGTTAGGGTTAGGGTTAGGATGAATGAACACCACAAGAACAATCCAAGATTAGGGTTAGGGTTAGGGTTAGGGTTAGGGTTAGGGTTAGGGTTAATGAACACCGCGAGAACAATCCAAGAATAGGGTTAGGGTTAGGGTTAGGGTTAGGGTTAGGGTTAGGGTTAGGGTTAGGATTAGGATTAGGGTTAGGGTTAGGGTTAGGGTTAAGGTTAGGGTTAGGGTTAGGGTAAGGGTTAGGGTTAGGGTTAGGGTGAATGAACACTGCAAGAACAATCCAAGAATAGGGTTAGGGTTAGGGTTAGGGTTAGGGTTAGGGTTAGGGTTAGGGTTAGGGTTAGGCTTAGGGTTAGGGTTAGGGTTAGGGTTAGGATTAGGGTTAAGGTTAGGGTTAGGGTTAGGGTTAGGGTTAGGGTAAGGGTTAGGGTTAGGGTTAGGGTGAATGAACACCGCAAGAACAATCCAAGAATAGGGTTAGGGTTAGGGTTAGGATTAGGGTTAGGGTTAGGGTTAGGATGAATGAACACCGCAAGAACAATCCAAGATTAGGGTTAGGGTTAGGGTTAGGGTTAGGGTTAGGGTTAGGGTTAGGGTTAGGGTTAGGGTTAGGATGAATGAACACCACAAGAACAATCCAAGATTAGGGTTAGGGTTAGGGTTAGGGTTAGGGTTAGGGTTAGGGTTAGGGTTAGGGTTAGGGTTAGGGTGAATGAACACCGCAAGAACAATCCAAGAATAGGGTTAGGGTTAGGGTTAGGGTTAGGGTTAGGGTTAGGGTTAGGATGAATGAACACCGCAAGAACAATCCAAGATAAGGGTTAGTGTTAGTGTTAGGGTTAGGGTTAGGGTTAGGGTTAGGGTGAATGAACACCGCAAGAACAATCCAAGAATAGGGTTAGGGTTAGGGTTAGGGTTAGGGTTAGGGTTAGGGTTAGGGTTAGGGTTAGGGTTAGGGTTAGGGTTAGGATGAATGAACACCGCAAGAACAATCCAAGATAAGGGTTAGTGTTAGTGTTAGGGTTAGGATTAGGGTTAGGGCTAGGGTTAGGGTTAGGGTTAGGGTTAGGGTTAGGTTTAGGGTTAGGGTTAGGGTTAGGGTTAGGGTTAGGGTTAGGGTTAGGGTAAATGAACACCCCAAGAACAATCCAAGAATAGGGTTAGGGTTAGGGTTAGGGTTAGGGTTAGGGTTAGGGTTAGGGTTAGGGTTAGGGTTAGGGTTATAGTGAATGAACACCGGAAGAACAA
>NW_028113146.1:522500-525000 GCF_964234715.1 Podarcis melisellensis | reverse complement strand
ACCGCAAGAACAATCCAAGATTAGGGTTAGGGTTAGGGTTAGGGTTAGGGTTAGGGTTAGGGTTAGGGTTAGGGTTAGGGTTAGGGTTAGGGTTAGGGTTAGGATGAATGAACACTACAAGAACAATCCAAGAATAGGGTTAGGGTTAGGGTTAGGGTTAGGGTTAGGGTTAGGGTTAGGGTTAGGGTTAGGGTTAGGGTTAGGGTGAATGAACACCGCAAGAACCATCCAAGATTAGGGTTAGGGTTAGGGTTAGTGTTAGGGTTAGGGTTAGGGTTAGGGTTAGGGTTAGGGTGAGGTTGAATGAACACTACAAGAACAATCCAAGGTTAGGGTTAGGGTTAGGGTTAGGGTTAGGGTTAGGGTGAATGAACATCGCAAGAACAATCCAAGATTAGGGTTAGGGTTAGGGTTAGGGTTAGGGTTAGGGTTAGGGTTAGGGTTAGGGTGAATGAACAACGCAAGAACAATCCAAGAATAGGGTTAGGGTTAGGGTTAGGGTTAGGGTTAGGGTTAGGGTTAGGGTTAGGGTTAGGGTTAGGGTTAGGGTTAGGGTTAGGGTGAATGAACACCGCAAGAACAATCCAAGAATAGGGTTAGGGTTAGGGTTAGGGTTAGGGTTAGGGTTAGGGTTAGGGTTAGGATTAGGATTAGGGTTAGGGTTAGGGTTAGGGTTAGGGTTAGGGTTAGGGTAAGGGTTAGGGTTAGGGTTAGGGTTAATGAACACCGCAAGAACAATCCAAGAATAGGGTTAGGGTTAGGGTTAGGGTTAGGGTTAGGGTTAGGGTTAGGGTTAGGGTTAGGGTTAGGGTTAGGGTTAGGGTTAGGATGAATGAACACCGCAAGAACAATCCAAGATTAGGGTTAGGGTTAGGGTTAGGGTTAGGGTTAGGGTTAGGGTTAGGGTTAGGGTTAGGGTTAGGATGAATGAACACTACAAGAACAATCCAAGATTAGGGTTAGGGTTAGGGTTAGGGTTAGGGTTAGGGTTAGGGTTAGGGTTAGGGTGAATGAACACCGCAAGAACAATCCAAGATTAGGGTTAGGGTTAGGGTTAGGGTTAGGGTTAGGGTTAGGGTTAGGGTTAGGGTTAGGGTTAGGGTTAGGGTTAGGGTTAGGGTAAGGGTTAGGTTTAGGGTGAATGAACACCGCAAGAACAATCCAAGAATAGGGTTAGGGTTAGGCTTAGGGTTAGGGTTAGGGTTAGGGTGAATGAACACCGCAAGAACAATCCAAGAATAGGGTTAGGGTTAGGGTTAGGGTTAGGGTTAGGGTTAGGGTTAGGGTTAGGGTTAGGGTTAGGGTTAGGATGAATGAACACCGCAAGAACAATCCAAGATTAGGGTTAGGGTTAGGGTTAGGGTTAGGGTTAGGGTTAGGGTTAGGATGAATGAACACTACAAGAACAATCCAAGAATAGGGTTAGGGTTAGGGTTAGGGTTAGGGTTAGGGTTAGGGTTAGGGTTAGGGTTAGGGTTAGGATGAATGAACACCGCAAGAACCATCCAAGATTAGGGTTAGGGTTAGGGTTAGGGTTAGGGTTAGGGTTAGGGTTAGGGTTAGGGTTAGGGTTAGGGTTAGGGTTAGGGTTAGGGTTAGGGTTAGGGTGAGGTTGAATGAACACTACAAGAACAATCCAAGGTTAGGGTTAGGGTTAGGGTTAGGGTTAGGGTTAGGGTTAGGGTTAGGGTTAGGGTGAATGAACATCGCAAGAACAATCCAAGATTAGGGTTAGGGTTAGGGTTAGGGTTAGGGTTAGGGTTAGGGTTAGGGTTAGGGTTAGGGTTAGGATGAATGAACACCACAAGAACAATCCAAGATTAGGGTTAGGGTTAGGGTTAGGGTTAGGGTTAGGGTTAGGGTTAGGGTTAGGGTTATGGGGGAATGAACACCGCAAGAACAATCCAAGAATATGGTAAGGGATAGGGTTAGGGTTAGGGTTAGGGTTAGGGTTAGGCTTAGGGTTAGGGTTAGGGTTAGGATGAATGAACACCGCAAAAACAATCCAAGATAAGGGTTAGTGTTAGTGTTAGGGTTAGGGTTAGGGTTAGGGTTAGGGTTAGGGTTAGGGTTAGGGTTAGGGTGAATGAACACCGGAAGAACAATCCAAGAATAGGGTTAGGCTTAGGCTTAGGCTTAGGCTTAGGCTTAGGCTTAGGCTTAGGCTTAGGCTTAGGGTTAGGGTTAGGGTTAGGGTTAGGGTTAGGGTTAGGGTTAGGGTTAGGGTTAGGGTTAGGGTTAGGGTTACGGTTAGAGTTAGGGTTAGGGTTAGGTTTAGGATGAATGAACACCGCAAGAACAATCCAAGAATAGGGTTAGGGTTAGGCTTAGGGTTAGGCTTAGGGTTAGGGTTAGGGTTAGGGTTAGGGTTAGGGTTAGGGTTAGGGTTAGGGTAAGGGTTAGGTTTAGGGTGAATGAACACCGCAAGAACAATCCAAGAATAGGGTTAGGGTTAGGCTTAGGGTTAGGGTTAGGGTTAGGGTGAATGAACACCGCAAGA
>NW_028113146.1:515000-517500 GCF_964234715.1 Podarcis melisellensis | reverse complement strand
TTAGGGTTAGGGTTAGGGTTAGGGTTAGGGTTAGGGTTAGGGTTAGGGTTAGGGTTAGGATGAATGAACACTACAAGAACAATCCAAGATTGGTTAGGGTTAGGGTTAGGGTTAGGGTTAGGGTTAGGGTTAGGTTTAGGATGAATGAACACCACAAGAACAATCCAAGATGAGGGTTATGGTTAGGGTTAGGGTTAGGGTTAGGGTTAGGGTGAATGAACACCGCAAGAACAATCCAAGAATAGGGTTAGGGTTAGGGTTAGGGTTAGGGTTAGGGTTAGGGTTAGGGTTAGGGTTAGGGTTAGGGTGAATGAACACCGCAAGAACAATCCAAGAATAGGGTTAGGGTTAGGGTTAGGGTTAGGGTTAGGGTTAGGGTTAGGGTTAGGGTTAGGGTTAGGGTTAGGGTTAGGATGAATGAACACCGCAAGAACAATCCAAGATAAGGGTTAATGTTAGTGTTAGTGTTAGTGTTAGTGTTAGGGTTAGGGTTAGGGTTAGGGTTAGTGTTAGGGTTAGGGTTAGGGTTAGGATGAATGAACACCGCAAGAACAATCCAAGATTCGGGTTAGGGTTAGGGTTAGGGTTAGGGTTAGGGTTAGGGTTAGGATGAATGAACACTACAAGAACAATCCAAGATAAGGGTTAGGGTTAGGGTTAGGGTTAGGGTTAGGGTTAGAGTTAGGGTTAGGGTTAGGGTTAGGGTTAGGGTTAGGGTTAGGGTTAGGGTTAGGGTTAGGGTTAGGGTAAGGGTTAGGGTGAATGAACACCGCAAGAACAATCCAAGAATAGGGTTAGGGTTAGGGTTAGGGTTAGGGTTAGGGTTAGGGTTAGGGTTAGGGTTAGGGTTAGGGTTAGGGTTAGAATGAATGAACACCGGAAGAACAATCCAAGAATAGGGTTAGGGTTAGGCTTAGAGTAAGGGTTAGGGTTAGTGTTAGGGTTAGGGTTAGGGTTAGGGTTAGGGTTAGGGTTAGAGTTAGGGTTAGGGTTAGGTTTAGGATGAATGAACACCGCAAGAACAATCCAAGATTAGGGTTAGGGTTAGGGTTAGGGTTAGGATGAATGAACACTACAAGAACAATCCAAGATTAGGGTTAGGGTTAGGGTTAGGGTTAGGGTGAATGAACACCGCAAGAACAATCCAAGATTAGGGTTAGGGTTAGGGTTAGGGTTAGGGTTAGGGTTAGGGTTAGGGTTAGGGTTAGGGTTAGGGTTAGGGTTAGGGTGAATGAACACCGCAAGAACAATCCAAGAATAGGGTTAGGGTTAGGGTTAGGGTTAGGGTTAGGGTTAGGATTAGGGTTAGGGTTAGGGTTAGGGTTAGGGTTAGGGTTAGGGTTAGGGTTAGGGTTAGGGTTAGGGTTAGGGTTAGGGTTAGGGTTAGGGTAAGGGTTAGGGTTAGGGTTAGGGTGAATGAACACCGCAAGAACAATCCAAGAATAGGGTTAGGGTTAGGGTTAGGGTTAGGATGAATGAACACCACAAGAACAATCCAAGAATAGGGTTAGGGTTAGGGTTAGGGTTAGGGTTAGGGTTAGGGTTAGGGTTAGGGTTAGGGTTAGGGTTAGGGTTAGGGTAAGGGTTAGGGTTAGGGTTAGGGTGAATGAACACCGCAAGAACAATCCAAGAATAGGGTTAGGGTTAGGGTTAGGGTTAGGATGAATGAACACCACAAGAACAATCCAAGAATAGGGTTAGGGTTAGGGTTAGGGTTAGGGTTAGGGTTAGGGTTAGGGTTAGGGTTAGGGTTAGGGTTAGGGTTAGGGTTAGGGTTAGGGTTAGGGTTAGGGTTAGGATGAATGAACACTACAAGAACAATCCAAGGTTAGGGTTAGGGTTAGGGTTAGGGTTAGGGTTAGGGTTAGGGTTAGGGTTAGGGTTAGGATGAATGAACACCGCAAGAACAATCCAAGATTAGGGTTAGGGTTAGGGTTAGGGTTAGGGTTAGGGTTAGGGTTAGGGTTAGGGTTAGGGTTAGGGTTAGGATGAATGAACACTACAAGAACAATCCAAGATTGGTTAGGGTTAGGGTTAGGGTTAGGGTTAGGGTTAGGGTTAGGGTTAGGGTTAGGATGAATGAACACCACAAGAACAATCCAAGATTAGGGTTATGGTTAGGGTTAGGGTTAGGGTTAGGGTGAATGAACACCGCAAGAACAATCCAAGAATAGGGTTAGGGTTAGGGTTAGGGTTAGGGTTAGGGTTAGGGTTAGGGTTAGGGTTAGGGTGAATGAACACCGCAAGAACAATCCAAGAATAGGGTTAGGGTTAGGGTTAGGGTTAGGGTTAGGGTTAGGGTTAGGGTTAGGGTTAGGGTTAGGATGAATGAACACCGCAAGAACAATCCAAGATAAGGGTTAATGTTAGTGTTAGTGTTAGTGTTAGTGTTAGGGTTAGGGTTAGGGTTAGTGTTAGGGTTAGGGTTAGGGTTAGGATGAATGAACACCGCAAGAACAATCCAAGATTCGGGTTAGGGTTAGGGTTAGGGTTAGGGTTA
>NW_028113146.1:500000-502500 GCF_964234715.1 Podarcis melisellensis | reverse complement strand
GTGAATGAACACCGCAAGAACAATCCAAGAATAGGGTTAGGGTTAGGGTTAGGGTTAGGATGAATGAACACCACAAGAACAATCCAAGAATAGGGTTAGGGTTAGGGTTAGGGTTAGGGTTAGGGTTAGGGTTAGGGTTGTTAGGGTTAGGGTTAGGGTTAGGATGAATGAACACCGCAAGAACAATCCAAGATTAGGGTTAGGGTTAGGGTTAGGGTTAGGGTTAGGGTTAGGGTTAGGGTTAGGGTTAGGGTTAGGGTGAATGAACACCGCAAGAACAATCCAAGATTAGGGTTAGGGTTAGGGTTAGGGTTAGGGTTAGGGTTAGGGTTAGGGTTAGGGTTAGGCTTAGGGTTAGGGTTAGGGTTAGGGTTAGGGTTAGGGTTAGGGTTAGGGTTAGGGTTAGGGTTAGGATGAATGAACACCACAAGAACAATCCAAGATTAGGGTTAGGGTGAGGGTTAGGGTTAGGGTTAGGGTGGATGAACACCGCAAGAACAATCCAAGAATAGGGTTAGGGTTAGGGTTAGGGTTAGGGTTAGGGTTAGGGTTAGGGTTAGGGTTAGGGTTAGGGTTAGGATGAATGAACACCACAAGAACAATCCAAGATTAGGGTTAGGGTTAGGGTTAGGGTTAGGGTTAGGGTTAGGGTTGGGGTTAGGGTTAGGGTTAGGGTTAATTTTAGGGTTAGGGTTAGGGTTAGGGTTAGGGTTAGGGTTAGGGTTAGGGTTAGGATGAATGAACACCGCAAGAACAATCCAAGATAAGGGTTAGTGTTAGTGTTAGTGTTAGTGTTAGTGTTAGGGTTAGGGTTAGGGTTAGGGTTAGGGTTAGGGTTAGGGTTAGGGTTAGGATGAATGAACACCACAAGAAGAATCCAAGATTAGGGTTAGGGTTAGGGTTAGGGTTAGGGTTAGGGTTAGGGTTAGGGTTAGGGTTAGGGTTAGGGTGAATGAACACCGCAAGAACAATCCAAGAATAGGGTTAGGGTTAGGGTTAGGGTTAGGGTTAGGGTTAGGGTTAGGGTTAGGGTTAGGGTTAGGGTTAGGATTAGGGTTAGGGTTAGGGTTAGGGTTAGGGTTAGGGTTAGGGTTAGGGTGAATGAACACCGCAAGAACAATCCAAGAATAGGGTTAGGGTTAGGGTTAGGGTTAGGGTTAGGGTTAGGGTTAGGGTTAGGGTTAGGGTTAGGGTTAGGGTTAGGGTTAGGGTTAGGGTTAGTGTTAGGGTTAGGGTTAGGATGAATGAACACCGCAAGAACAATCCAAGATTAGGGTTAGGGTTAGGGTTAGGGTTAGGATGAATGAACACTACAAGAACAATCCAAGATAAGGGTTAGGGTTAGGGTTAGGGTTAGGGTTAGGGTTAGGGTTAGGGTAAGGGTTAGGGTGAATGAACACCGCAAGAACAATCCAAGAATAGGGTTAGGGTTAGGGTTAGGGTTAGGGTTAGGGTTAGGGTTAGGGTTAGAGTGAATGAACACCGGAAGAACAATCCAAGAATAGGGTTAGGGTTAGGGTTAGGGTTAGGGTTAGAGTTAGGGTTAGGGTTAGGTTTAGGATGAATGAACACCGCAAGAACAATCCAAGATTAGGGTTAGGGTTAGGGTTAGGGTTAGGATGAATGAACACTACAAGAACAATCCAAGATTAGGGTTAGGGTTAGGGTTAGGGTTAGGGTTAGGGTTAGGGTTAGGGTGAATGAACACCGCAAGAACAATCCAAGATTAGGGTTAGGGTTAGGATTAGGGTTAGGGTTAGGGTTAGGGTTAGGGTTAGGGTTAGGGTTAGGGTTAGGATGAATGAACACCGCAAGAACAATCCAAGATTAGGGTTAGGGTTAGGGTTAGGGTTAGGGTTAGGGTTAGGGTTAGGGTGAATGAACACCGCAAGAACAATCCAAGAATAGGGTTAGGGTTAGGGTTAGGGTTAGGGTTAGGGTTAGGGTTAGGGTTAGGGTAAGGGTTAGGGTTAGGGTTAGGGTGAATGAACACCGCAAGAACAATCCAAGAATAGGGTTAGGGTTAGGGTTAGGGTTAGGGTTAGGGTTAGGGTTAGGGTTAGGGTTAGGATGAATGAACACCACAAGAACAATCCAAAAATAGGGTTAGGGTTAGGGTTAGGGTTAGGGTTAGGGTTAGGGTCAGGATGATTGAACACCGCAAGAACAATCCAAGATAAGGGTTAGGGTTAGGGTTAGGGTTGGGGTTAGGGTTAGGGTTAGGGTTAGGGTTAGGGTTAGGGTTTGGGTTAGGATGGATGAACACCGCAAGAACAATCCAAGATAAGGGTTAGGGTTAGGGTTAGGGTTAGGGTTAGGGTTAGGGTTAGGGTTAGGGTTAGGGTTAGGGTTAGGGTTAGGGTTAGGATGAATGAACACAGCAAGAACAATCCAAGATTAGGGTTAGGGTTAGGGTTAGGGTTAGGGTTAGGGTTAGGGTTAGGGTTAGGGTTAGGGTTAGGATGAATGAACACTACAAGAACAATCCAAGATTAGGGTT
>NW_028113146.1:472500-480000 GCF_964234715.1 Podarcis melisellensis | reverse complement strand
ACACCGCAAGAACAATCCAAGATTAGGGTTAGGGTTAGGGTTAGGGTTAGGGTTAGGGTTAGGGTTAGGGTTAGGGTTAGGGTTAGGGTTAGGGTTTGGGTTAGGGTTAGGGTTAGGGTTAGGGTTAGGGTGAATGAACACTACAAGAACAATCCAAGATGAGGGTTAGGGTTAGGGTTAGGGTTAGGGTGAATGAACACCGCAAGAACAATCCAAGATTAGGGTTAGGGTTAGGGTTAGGGTTAGGGTTAGGGTTAGGGTTAGGGTTAGGGTTAGGGTTAGGGTTAGGGTTAGGATGAATGAACACCACAAGAACAATCCAAGATTAGGGTTAGGGTTAGGGTTAGTGTTAGGGTTAGGGTTAGGGTTAGGGTTAGGGTTAGGGTTAGGGTTAGGGTTAGGGTTAGGGTTAGGGTTAGGGTTAGGGTTAGGGTTAGGGTTAGGGTTAGGGTAAGGGTTAGGGTTAGGGTTAGGGTGAATGAACACCGCACGAACAATCCAAGAATAGGGTTAGGGTTAGGGTTAGGGTTAGGGTTAGGGTTAGGGTTAGGGTTAGGGTTAGGGTTAGGGTTAGGGTTAGGGTTAGGATTAGGGTTAGGGTTAGGGTTAGGGTGAATGAACACCACAAGAACAATCCAAGAATAGGGTTAGGGTTAGGGTTAGGGTTAGGGTTAGGGTTAGGGTTAGGGTTAGGGTTAGGCTTAGGCTTAGGGTTAGGGTTAGGGTTAGGGTTAGGGTTAGTGTTAGGGTTAGGGTTAGGGTTAGGATGAATGAACACCACAAGAACAATCCAAGATTAGGGTTAGGGTTAGGGTTAGGGTTAGGGTTAGGGTTAGGGTTGGGGTTAGGGTTAGGGTTAGGGTTAGGGTTAGGGTTAGGGTTAGGGTTAGGGTTAGGGTTAGGGTTAGGGTTAGGGTTAGGGTTAGGGTTAGGGTTAGGGTTAGGATGAATGAACACCGCAAGAACAATCCAAGATAAGGGTTAGTGTTAGTGTTAGTGTTAGGGTTAGGGTTAGGGTTAGGATTAGGGTTAGAGTTAGGGTTAGGGTTAGGTTTAGGATGAATGAACACCGCAAGAACAATCCAAGATTAGGGTTAGGGTTAGGGTTAGGGTTAGGGTTAGGGTTAGGGTTAGGGTTAGGGTTAGGGTTAGGGTTAGGGTTAGGGTTAGGATGAATGAACACTACAAAAACAATCCAAGATTAGGGTTAGGGTTAGGGTTAGGGTTAGGGTGAATGAACACCGCAAGAACAATCCAAGATTAGGGTTAGGGTTAGGGTTAGGGTTAGGGTTAGGGTTAGGGTTAGGGTTAGGGTTAGGGTTAGAGTTAGGGTGAATGAACACCGCAAGAACAATCCAAGAATAGGGTTAGGGTTAGGGTTAGGGTTAGGGTTAGGGTTAGGGTTAGGGTTAGGGTTAGGGTTAGGGTTAGGGTTAGGGTTAGGGTGAATGAACACCGCAAGAACAATCCAAGATTAGGGTTAGGGTTAGGGTTAGGGTTAGGGTTAGGGTTAGGGTTAGGGTTAGGGTTAGGGTTAGGATGAATGAACACCACAAGAACAATCCAAGATTAGGGTTAGGGTTAGGGTTAGGGTTAGGGTTAGGGTTAGGGTGAATGAACACCGCAAGAACAATCCAAGAATAGGGTTAGGGTTAGGGTTAGGGTTAGGGTTAGGGTTAGGGTTAGGGTTAGGGTTAGGGTAAGGGTAAGGGTAAGGGTTAGGGTTAGGGTTAGGGTGAATGAACACCGCAAGAACAATCCAAGATAAGGGTTAGTGTTAGGTTTAGGGTTAGGGTTAGGGTTAGCGTTAGGGTTAGGGTGAATGAACACCGCAAGAACAATCCAAGAATAGGGTTAGGGTTAGGGTTAGGGTTAGGGTTAGGGTTAGGGTTAGGGTTAGGGTTAGGGTTAGGGTTAGAGTGAATGAACACCGGAAGAACAATCCAAGAATAGGGTTAGGGTTAGGGTTAGGGTTAGGGTTAGGGTTAGGGTTAGGGTTAGGGTTAGGGTTAGGGTTAGGGTTAGGGTTAGGGTTAGGGTTAGGATGAATGAACACTACAAGAACAATGCAAGATTAGGGTTAGGGTTAGGGTTAGGGTTAGGGTGAATGAACACCGCAAGAACAATCCAAGATTAGGGTTAGGGTTAGGGTTAGGGTTAGGGTTAGGGTTAGGGTTAGGGTTAGGGTTAGGGTTAGGGTTAGGGTTAGGGTTAGGGTTAGGGTTAGGATTAGGGTTAGGGTTAGGGTTAGGGTGAATGAACACCGCAAGAACAATCCAAGATTAGGGTTAGGGTTAGGGCTAGGGCTAGGGTTAGGGTTAGGGTTAGGGTTAGGGTTAGGGTTAGGGTTAGGGTGAATGAACACCGCAAGAGCAATCCAAGATTAGGGTTAGGGTAAGGGTAAGGGTAAGGGTTAGGGTTAGGGTTAGGGTTAGGGTTAGGGTTAGGGTTAGGGTTAGGATGAATGAACACTACAAGAACAATCCAAGATTAGGGTTAGGGTTAGGGTTAGGGTTAGGGTTAGGGTGAATGAACACCGCAAGAACAATCCAAGATTAGGGTTAGGGTTAGGGTTAGGGTTAGGGTGAATGAACACCGCAAGAACAATCCAAGATTAGGGTTAGGGTTAGGGCTAGGGCTAGGGCTAGGGTTAGGGTTAGGGTTAGGGTTAGGGTTAGGGTTAGGGTGAATGAACACCGCAAGAGCAATCCAAGATTAGGGTTAGGGTAAGGGTAAGGGTAAGGGTTAGGGTTAGGGTTAGGGTTAGGGTTAGGGTTAGGGTTAGGGTTAGGGTTAGGGTTAGGGTTAGGGTTAGGATTAGGGTTAGGGTTAGGGTTAGGGTGAATGAACACCGCAAGAACAATCCAAGATTAGGGTTAGGGTTAGGGCTAGGGCTAGGGTTAGGGTTAGGGTTAGGGTTAGGGTTAGGGTGAATGAACACCGCAAGAGCAATCCAAGATTAGGGTTAGGGTAAGGGTAAGGGTAAGGGTTAGGGTTAGGGTTAGGGTTAGGGTTAGGGTTAGGGTTAGGGTTAGGATGAATGAACACTACAAGAACAATCCAAGATTAGGGTTAGGGTTAGGGTTAGGGTTAGGGTTAGGGTGAATGAACACCGCAAGAACAATCCAAGATTAGGGTTAGGGTTAGGGTTAGGGTTAGGGTTAGGGTTAGGGTTAGGGTTAGGGTGAATGAACACCGCAAGAACAATCCAAGAATAGGGTTAGGGTTAGGGTTAGGGTTAGGGTTAGGGTTAGGGTTAGGGTTAGGGTTAGGGTTAGGGTGAATGAACACCGCAAGAACAATCCAAGATTAGGGTTAGGGTTAGGGTTAGGGTTAGGGTTAGGGTTAGGGTTAGGGTTAGGGTTAGGGTTAGGGTTAGGATGAATGAACACCACAAGAACAATCCAAGATTAGGGTTAGGGTTAGGGTTAGGGTTAGGGTTAGGGTTAGGGTTAGGGTTAGGGTTAGGGTTAGGGTGAATGAACACCGCAAGAACAATCCAAGAATAGGGTTAGGGTTAGGGTTAGGGTTAGGGTTAGGGTTAGGGTTAGGGTTAGGGTTAGGGTTAGGGTAAGGGTAAGGGTTAGGGTTAGGGTTAGGGTGAATGAACACCGCAAGAACAATCCAAGATAAGGGTTAGTGTTAGGTTTAGGGTTAGGGTTAGGGTTAGCGTTAGGGTTAGGGTGAATGAACACCGCAAGAACAATCCAAGAATAGGGTTAGGGTTAGGGTTAGGGTTAGGGTTAGGGTTAGGGTTAGGGTTAGGGTTAGAGTGAATGAACACCGGAAGAACAATCCAAGAATAGGGTTAGGGTTAGGGTTAGGGTTAGGGTTAGGGTTAGGGTTAGGGTTAGGGTTAGGGTTAGGATGAATGAACACTACAAGAACAATCCAAGATTAGGGTTAGGGTTAGGGTTAGGGTTAGGGTGAATGAACACCGCAAGAACAATCCAAGATTAGGGTTAGGGTTAGGGTTAGGGTTAGGGTTAGGGTTAGGGTTAGGGTTAGGGTTAGGGTTAGGGTTAGGGTTAGGATTAGGGTTAGGGTTAGGGTTAGGGTGAATGAACACCGCAAGAACAATCCAAGATTAGGGTTAGGGTTAGGGTTAGGGCTAGGGTTAGGGTTAGGGTTAGGGTTAGGGTTAGGGTTAGGGTGAATGAACACCGCAAGAGCAATCCAAGATTAGGGTTAGGGTAAGGGTAAGGGTTAGGGTTAGGGTTAGGGTTAGGGTTAGGGTTAGGGTTAGGGTTAGGGTTAGGGTGAATGAACACCGCAAGAACAATCCAAGAATAGGGTTAGGGTTAGGGTTAGGGTTAGGGTTAGGGTTAGGGTTAGGGTTAGGGTTAGGGTTAGAGTGAATGAACACCGGAAGAACAATCCAAGAATAGGGTTAGGGTTAGGGTTAGTGTTAGGGTTAGGGTTAGGGTTAGGGTTAGGGATAGTGTGAATGAACAACGCAAGAACATACCAAGATTAGGGTTAGGGTTAGGGTTAGGGTTAGGGTTAGGGTTAGGGTTAGGGTTAGGGTTAGGGTTAGGGTTAGGATTAGGGTTAGGGTTAGGGTTAGGGTGAATGAACACCGCAAGAACAATCCAAGATTAGGGTTAGGGTTAGGGTTAGGGCTAGAGTTAGGGTTAGGGTTAGGGTTAGGGTTAGGGTTAGGGTTAGGGTGAATGAGCACCGCAAGAGCAATCCAAGATTAGGGTTAGGGTAAGGGTAAGGGTAAGGGTTAGGGTTAGGGTTAGGGTTAGGGTTAGGGTTAGGGTTAGGGTGAATGAACACCGCAAGAACAATCCAAGAATAGGGTTAGGGTTAGGGTTAGGGTTAGGGTTAGGGTTAGGGTTAGGGTTAGGGTTAGGGTTAGGGTTAGGGTTAGGGTTAGGGTTAGAGTGAATGAACACCGGAAGAACAATCCAAGAATAGGGTTAGGGTTAGGGTTAGGGTTAGGGTTAGGGTTAGGGTTAGGGTTAGGGTTAGGGTTAGGGTTGGGGTTAGAGTTAGGGTTAGGGTTAGGTTTAGGATGAATGAACACCGCAAGAACAATCCAAGATTAGGGTTAGGGTTAGGGTTAGGGTTAGGGTTAGGGTTAGGGTTAGGGTTAGGGATAGGGTTAGGATAAATGAACACTACAAGAACAATCCAAGATTAGGGTTAGGGTTAGGGTTAGGGTTAGGGTTAGGGTTAGGGTTAGGGTTAGGGTTAGGGTTAGGGCTTGGGTTAGGGTGAATGAACACCGCAAGAACAATCCAAGATTAATGTTAGGGTTAGGGTTAGGGTTAGGGTTAGGGTTAGGGTTAGGGTTAGGATGAATGAACACCGCAAGAACAATCCAAGATAAGGGTTAGGGTTAGGGTTAGGGTTAGGGTTAGGGTTAGGGTTAGGGTTAGGGTTAGGGTTAGGGTTAGGGTTAGGGTTAGGGTTAGGGTTAGGGTTAGGGTTAGGGTTAGGGTTAGGGTTAGGGTTAGGGTTAGAGTGAATGAACACCGGAAGAACAATCCAAGAATAGGGTTAGGGTTAGGGTTAGGGTTAGGGTTAGGGTTAGGGTTAGGGTTAGAGTTAGGGTTAGGGTTAGGTTTAGGATGAATGAACACCGCAAGAACAATCCAAGATTAGGGTTAGGGTTAGGGTTAGGGTTAGGGTTAGGGTTAGGGTTAGGGATAGGGTTAGGATGAATGAACACTACAAGAACAATCCAAGATTAGGGTTAGGGTTAGGGTTAGGGTTAGGGTTAGGGTTAGGGTTAGGGTTAGGGTTAGGGCTTGGGTTAGGGTGAATGAACACCGCAAGAACAATCCAAGATTAATGTTAGGGTTAGGGTTAGGGTTAGGGTTAGGGTTAGGGTTAGGGTTAGGGTTAGGATGAATGAACACCGCAAGAACAATCCAAGATAAGGGTTAGGGTTAGGGTTAGGGTTAGGGTTAGGGTTAGGGTTAGGGTTAGGGTTAGGGTTAGGGTTAGGGTTAGGGTTAGGGTTAGGGTTAGGTTTAGGATGAATGAACACCGCAAGAACAATCCAAGATTAGGGTTAGGGTTAGGGTTAGGGTTAGGGTTAGGGTTAGGGTGAATGAACACCGCAAGAACAATCCAAGATTAGGGTTAGGGTTAGGGTTAGGGTTAGGGTTAGGGTTAGGGTTAGGGTTAGGGTTAGGATGAATGAACACCACAAGAACAATCCAAGATTAGGGTTAGGGTGAGGGTTAGGGTTAGGGTTAGGGTGAATGAACTCCGCAAGAACAATCCAAGAATAGGGTTAGGGTTAGGGTTAGGGTTAGGGTTAGGTTTAGGATGAATGAACACCACAAGAACAATCCAAGATTAGGGTTAGGGTGAGGGTTAGGGTTAGGGTTAGGGTTAGGGTGAATGAACACCGCAAGAACAATACAAGAATAGGGTTAGGGTTAGGGTTAGGGTTAGGGTTAGGGTTAGGGTTAGGGTTAGGGTTAGGATTAGGGTTAGGGTTAGGGTTAGGGGTAGGGTGAATGAACACCGCAAGAACAATCCAAGAATAGGGTTAGGGTTAGGGTTAGGGTTAAGGTTAGGGTTAGGGTTTGGGTTAGGGTTAGGGTTAGGATGAATGAACACCACAAGAACAATCCAAGATTAGGGTTAGGGTTAGGGTTAGGGTTAGGGTTAGGGTTAGGGTTAGGGTTAGGGTTAGGGTTGGGGTTAGGGTTAGGGTTAGGGTTAATTTTAGGGTTAGGGTTAGGGTTAGGGTTAGGGTTAGGGTTAGCATGAATGAACACCGCAAGAACAATCCAAGATAAGGGTTAGTGTTCGTGTTCGTGTTCGTGTTCGTGTTCGTGTTAGGGTTAGGGTTAGGATGAATGAACACCGCAAGAACAATCCAAGATTAGGGTTAGGGTTAGGGTTAGGGTTAGGGTTAGGGTTAGGGTTAGGATGAATGAACACTACAAGAACAATCCAAGATTAGGGTTAGGGTTAGGGTTAGGGTTAGGGTTAAGGTTAGGGTTAGGGTTAGGGTTAGGGTTAGGGTGAATGAACACCGCAAGAACAATCCAAGAATAGGGTTAGGGTTAGGGTTAGGGTTAGGGTTAGGGTTAGGGTTAGGGTTAGGGTTAGGGTTAGGGTTAGAGTGAATGAACACCGGAAGAACAATCCAAGAATAGGGTTAGGGTTAGGGTTGGGGTTAGGGTTAGAGTTAGGGTTAGGGTTAGGTTTAGGATGAATGAACACCGCAAGAACAATCCAAGATTAGGGTTAGGGTTAGGGTTAGGGTTAGGGTTAGGGTTAGGGTTAGGGTTAGGATGAATGAACACTACAAGAACAATCCAAGATTAGGGTTAGGGTTAGGGTTAGGGTTAGGGTTAGGGTTAGGGTTTGGGTTAGGGTGAATGAACACCGCAAGAACAATCCAAGACTACGGTTAGGGTTAGGGTTAGGGTTAGGGTTAGGGTTAGGGTTAGGGTTAGGATGAATGAACACCGCAAGAACAATCCAAGATTAGGGTTAGGGTTAGGGTTAGGGTTAGGGTTAGGGTTA
>NW_028113146.1:450000-462500 GCF_964234715.1 Podarcis melisellensis | reverse complement strand
ATTAGGGTTAGGGTTAGGGTTAGGGTTAGGGTTAGGGTTAGGGTTAGGGTTAGGGTTTGGGTGAATGAACACCGCAAGAACAATCCAAGATTAGGGTTAGGGTTAGGGTTAGGGTTAGGGTTAGGGTTAGGGTTAGGGTTAGGGTTAGGGTTAGGGTTAGGGTTAGGGTTAGGGTTAGGATGAATGAACACCACAAGAACAATCCAAGATTAGGGTTAGGGTGAGGGTTAGGGTTAGGGTTAGGGTTAGGGTGAATGAACACCGCAAGAACAATCCAAGAATAGGGTTAGGGTTAGGGTTAGGGTTAGGGTTAGGATTAGGGTTAGGGTTAGGGTTAGGGTGAATGAACACCGCAAGAACAATCCAAGAATAGGGTTAGGGTTAGGGTTAGGGTTAAGGTTAGGGTTAGGGTTTGGGTTAGGGTTAGGGTTAGGATGAATGAACACCACAAGAACAATCCAAGATTAGGGTTAGGGTTAGGGTTAGGGTTAGGGTTAGGGTTAGGGTTAGGGTTGGGGTTAGGGTTAGGGTTAGGGTTAATTTTAGGGTTAGGGTTAGGGTTAGGGTTAGGGTTAGGGTTAGGGTTATGGTTAGGGTTAGGATGAATGAACACCGCATGAACAATCCAAGATAAGGGTTAGTGTTCGTGTTCGTGTTCGTGTTCGTGTTCGGGTTAGGGTTAGGGTTAGGGTTAGGGTTAGGGTTAGGGTTAGGATGAATGAACACCGCAAGAACAATCCAAGATTAGGGTTAGGGTTAGGGTTAGGGTTAGGGTTAGGGTTAGGGTTAGGGTTAGGATGAATGAACACTACAAGAACAATCCAAGATTAGGGTTAGGGTTAGGGTTAGGGTTAGGGTTAGGGTTAGGGTTAGGGTTAAGGTTAGGGTTAGGGTTAGGGTTAGGGTGAATGAACACCGCAAGAACAATCCAAGAATAGGGTTAGGGTTAGGGTTAGGGTTAGGGTTAGGGTTAGGGTTAGAGTGAATGAACACCGGAAGAACAATCCAAGAATAGGGTTAGGGTTAGGGTTAGGGTTAGAGTTAGGGTTAGGGTTAGGTTTAGGATGAATGAACACCGCAAGAACAATCCAAGATTAGGGTTAGGGTTAGGGTTAGGGTTAGGGTTAGGGTTAGGGTTAGGGTTAGGGTTAGGGTTAGGGTTAGGGTTAGGGTTAGGATGAATGAACACTACAAGAACAATCCAAGATTAGGGTTAGGGTTAGGGTTAGGGTTAGGGTTAGGGTTAGGGTTAGGGTTAGGGTTTGGGTTAGGGTGAATGAACACCGCAAGAACAATCCAAGATTACGGTTAGGGTTAGGGTTAGGGTTAGGGTTAGGGTTAGGGTTAGGATGAATGAACACCGCAAGAACAATCCAAGATTAGGGTTAGGGTTAGGGTTAGGGTTAGGGTTAGGGTTAGGGTTAGGGTTAGGGTAAATGAACACCGCAAGAACAATCCAAGAATAGGGTTAGGGTTAGGGTTAGAGTTAGGGTTAGGGTTAGGGTTAGGGTTAGGGTTAGGATTAGGGTTAGGGTTAGGGTTAGGGTTAGGGTTAGGGTTAGGATGAATGAACACCACAAGAACAATCCAAGATTAGGGTTAGGGTTAGGGTTAGGGTTAAGGTTAGGGTTAGGGTTAGGGTTAGGGTTAGGGTTAGGGTTCGGGTTAGGGTTAGGGTTAGGGTTAGGGTTAGGGTTAGGGTTAGGGTTAGGGTTAGGGTTAGGGTTAGGGTTAGGATGAATGAACACCGCAAGAACAATCCAAGATTAGGGTTAGGGCTAGGGCTAGGGCTAGGGTTAGGGTTAGAGTTAGGGTTAGGGTTAGGGTTAGGGTTAGGGTTAGGGTTAGGGTTAGGGTGAATGAACACCGCAAGAAATATCCAAGATTTGGGTTAGGGTTAGGGTTAGGGTTAGGGTTAAGATTAGGGTTAGGGTTAGGGTTAGGGTTAGGGTTAGGATTAGGGTTAGGGTTAGGGTTAGGGTTAGGGTTAGGGTTAGGGTTAGGGTTAGGGTTAGGGTTAGGGTTAGGGTTAGGATGAATGAACACCACAAGAACAATCCAAGATTAGGGTTAGGGTTAGGGTTAGGGTTAGGGTTAGGGTTAGGGTTAGGGTTAGGGTTAGGGTTAGGGTTAGGGTTAGGGTTAGGGTTAGGGTTAGGGTTAGGGTAAGGGTTAGGGTTAGGGTGAATGAACACCGCAAGAACAATCCAAGATAAGGGTTAGTGTTAGGTTTAGGGTTAGGGTTAGGGTTAGCGTTAGGGTTAGGGTGAATGAACACCGCAAGAACAATCCAAGAATAGGGTTAGGGTTAGGGTTAGGGTTAGGGTTAGGGTTAGGGTTAGGGTTAGGGTTAGGGTTAGGGTTAGGGTTAGGGTTAGGGTAAGGGTTAGGGTTAGGGTTAGAGTGAATGAACACCGCAAGAACAATCCAAGAATAGGGTTAGGGTTAGGGTTAGGGTTAGGGTTAGGGTTAGGGTTAAGGTTAGGGTTAGGGTTAGGGTGAATGAACACTACAAGAACAATCCAAGATTAGGGTTAGGGTTAGGGTTAGGGTTAGGGTTAGGGTTAGGGTGAATGAACACCGCAAGAACAATCCAAGATTAGGGTTAGGGTTAGGGTTAGGGTTAGGGTTAGGGTTAGGGTTAGGGTTAGAGTTAGGGTTAGGGTTAGGGTTAGGGTGAATGAACACCGCAAGAACAATCCAAGACTACGGTTAGGGTTAGGGTTAGGGTTAGGGTTAGGGTTAGGGTTAGGGTTAGGATGAATGAACACCGCAAGAACAATCCAAGATTAGGGTTAGGGTTAGGGTTAGGGTTAGGGTTAGGGTTAGGGTTAGGGTTAGGGTTAGGGTGAATGAACACCGCAAGAACAATCCAAGAATAGGGTTAGGGTTAGGGTTAGAGTTAGGGTTAGGGTTAGGGTTAGGGTTAGGGTTAGGGTTAGGGTTAGGATGAATGAACACCACAAGAACAATCCAAGATTAGGGTTAGGGTTAGGGTTAGGGTTAAGGTTAGGGTTAGGGTTAGGGTTAGGGTTCGGGTTCGGGTTAGGGTTAGGGTTAGGGTTAGGGTTAGGGTGAATGAACACCGCAAGAACAATCCAAGAATAGGGTTAGGGTTAGGGTTAGGGTTAGGGTTAGGGTTAGGGTTAGGGTTAGGGTTAGGGTAAGGGTTAGGGTTAGGGTTAGGGTGAATGAACACCGCAAGAACAATCCAAGATAAGGGTTAGTGTTAGGTTTAGGGTTAGGGTTAGGGTTAGCGTTAGGGTTAGGGTGAATGAACACCGCAAGAACAATCCAAGAATAGGGTTAGGGTTAGGGTTAGGGTTAGGGTTAGGGTTAGGGTTAGGGTTAGGGTTTGGGTTAGGGTGAATGAACACCGCAAGAACAATCCAAGATTAATTTTAGGGTTAGGGTTAGTGTTAGGGTTAGGGTTAGGGTTAGGGTTAGGGTTAGGATGAATGAACACGGCAAGAACAATCCAAGATAAGGGTTAGGGTTAGGGTTAGGGTTAGGGTTAGGGTTAGGGTTAGGGTTAGGGTTAGGGTTAGGGTTAGGTTTAGGATGAATGAACACCGCAAGAACAATCCAAGATTAGGGTTAGGGTTAGGGTTAGGGTTAGGGTTAGGGTTAGGGTTAGGGTTAGGGTTAGGGTTAGGGTTTGGGTGAATGAACACCGCAAGAACAATCCAAGATTAGGGTTAGGGTTAGGGTTAGGGTTAGGGTTAGGGTTAGGGTTAGGGTTAGGGTTAGGGTTAGGGTTAGGGTTAGGATGAATGAACACCACAAGAACAATCCAAGATTAGGGTTAGGGTGAGGGTTAGGGTTAGGGTTAGGGTTAGGGTGAATGAACACCGCAAGAACAATCCAAGAATAGGGTTAGGGTTAGGGTTAGGGTTAGGGTTAGGATTAGGGTTAGGGTTAGGGTTAGGGTGAATGAACACCGCAAGAACAATCCAAGAATAGGGTTAGGGTTAGGGTTAGGGTTAAGGTTAGGGTTAGGGTTTGGGTTAGGGTTAGGGTTAGGATGAATGAACACCACAAGAACAATCCAAGATTAGGGTTAGGGTTAGGGTTAGGGTTAGGGTTAGGGTTAGGGTTAGGGTTAGGGTTGGGGTTAGGGTTAGGGTTAGGGTTAATTTTAGGGTTAGGGTTAGGGTTAGGGTTAGGGTTAGGGTTAGGGTTATGGTTAGGGTTAGGATGAATGAACACCGCAAGAACAATCCAAGATAAGGGTTAGTGTTCGTGTTCGTGTTCGTGTTCGTGTTCGGGTTAGGGTTAGGGTTAGGGTTAGGGTTAGGGTTAGGGTTAGGATGAATGAACACCGCAAGAACAATCCAAGATTAGGGTTAGGGTTAGGGTTAGGGTTAGGGTTAGGGTTAGGGTTAGGGTTAGGATGAATGAACACTACAAGAACAATCCAAGATTAGGGTTAGGGTTAGGGTTAGGGTTAGGGTTAGGGTTAGGGTTAGGGTTAAGGTTAGGGTTAGGGTTAGGGTTAGGGTGAATGAACACCGCAAGAACAATCCAAGAATAGGGTTAGGGTTAGGGTTAGGGTTAGGGTTAGGGTTAGGGTTAGAGTGAATGAACACCGGAAGAACAATCCAAGAATAGGGTTAGGGTTAGGGTTAGGGTTAGAGTTAGGGTTAGGGTTAGGTTTAGGATGAATGAACACCGCAAGAACAATCCAAGATTAGGGTTAGGGTTAGGGTTAGGGTTAGGGTTAGGGTTAGGGTTAGGGTTAGGGTTAGGGTTAGGGTTAGGGTTAGGGTTAGGGTTAGGGTTAGGATGAATGAACACTACAAGAACAATCCAAGATTAGGGTTAGGGTTAGGGTTAGGGTTAGGGTTAGGGTTAGGGTTAGGGTTAGGGTTTGGGTTAGGGTGAATGAACACCGCAAGAACAATCCAAGATTACGGTTAGGGTTAGGGTTAGGGTTAGGGTTAGGGTTAGGGTTAGGATGAATGAACACCGCAAGAACAATCCAAGATTAGGGTTAGGGTTAGGGTTAGGGTTAGGGTTAGGGTTAGGGTTAGGGTTAGGGTAAATGAACACCGCAAGAACAATCCAAGAATAGGGTTAGGGTTAGGGTTAGAGTTAGGGTTAGGGTTAGGGTTAGGGTTAGGATTAGGGTTAGGGTTAGGGTTAGGGTTAGGGTTAGGGTTAGGATGAATGAACACCACAAGAACAATCCAAGATTAGGGTTAGGGTTAGGGTTAGGGTTAAGGTTAGGGTTAGGGTTAGGGTTAGGGTTAGGGTTCGGGTTAGGGTTAGGGTTAGGGTTAGGGTTAGGGTTAGGGTTAGGGTTAGGGTTAGGATGAATGAACACCGCAAGAACAATCCAAGATTAGGGTTAGGGCTAGGGCTAGGGCTAGGGTTAGGGTTAGAGTTAGGGTTAGGGTTAGGGTTAGGGTTAGGGTTAGGGTTAGGGTTAGGGTGAATGAACACCGCAAGAAATATCCAAGATTTGGGTTAGGGTTAGGGTTAGGGTTAGGGTTAAGATTAGGGTTAGGGTTAGGGTTAGGGTTAGGGTTAGGATTAGGGTTAGGGTTAGGGTTAGGGTTAGGGTTAGGGTTAGGGTTAGGGTTAGGGTTAGGATGAATGAACACCACAAGAACAATCCAAGATTAGGGTTAGGGTTAGGGTTAGGGTTAGGGTTAGGGTTAGGGTTAGGGTTAGGGTTAGGGTTAGGGTTAGGGTTAGGGTAAGGGTTAGGGTTAGGGTGAATGAACACCGCAAGAACAATCCAAGATAAGGGTTAGTGTTAGGTTTAGGGTTAGGGTTAGGGTTAGCGTTAGGGTTAGGGTGAATGAACACCGCAAGAACAATCCAAGAATAGGGTTAGGGTTAGGGTTAGGGTTAGGGTTAGGGTTAGGGTTAGGGTTAGGGTTAGGGTTAGGGTTAGGGTTAGGGTTAGGGTAAGGGTTAGGGTTAGGGTTAGAGTGAATGAACACCGCAAGAACAATCCAAGAATAGGGTTAGGGTTAGGGTTAGGGTTAGGGTTAGGGTTAGGGTTAAGGTTAGGGTTAGGGTTAGGGTGAATGAACACTACAAGAACAATCCAAGATTAGGGTTAGGGTTAGGGTTAGGGTTAGGGTTAGGGTTAGGGTGAATGAACAGCGCAAGAACAATCCAAGATTAGGGTTAGGGTTAGGGTTAGGGTTAGGGTTAGGGTTAGGGTTAGGGTTAGGGTTAGGGTTAGGGTGAATGAACACCGCAAGAGCAATCCAAGATTAGCGTTAGGGTAAGGGTTAGGGTTAGGGTTAGTTTTAGGGTTAGGGTTAGGGTTAGGGTTAGGGTTAGGGTTAGGGTTAGGATGAATGAACACCGCAAGAACAATCCAAGATAAGGGTTAGTGTTAGGTTTAGGGTTAGGGTTAGGGTTAGCGTTAGGGTTAGGGTTAGGGTTAGGATGAATGAACACCGCAAGAACAATCCAAGATTAGGGTTAGGGTTAGGGTTAGGGATAGTGTTAGGGTTAGGGTTAGGGTTAGGGTTAGGGTGAATGAACACTACAAGAACAATCCAAGATTAGGGTTAGGGTTAGGGTTAGGGTGAATGAACACCGCAAGATCAATCCAAGATTAGGGTTAGGGTTAGGGTTAGGGTTAGGGTTAGGGTTAGGGTTAGGGTTAGGGTTAGGGTTAGGGTTAGGGTTAGGATGAATGAACACCACAAGAACAATCCAAGATTAGGGTTAGGGTTAGGGTTAGGGTTAGGGTTAGGGTTAGGGTTAGGGTTAGG
Organism: Podarcis melisellensis; assembly: GCF_964234715.1. Classification (NCBI taxonomy): domain Eukaryota; kingdom Metazoa; phylum Chordata; class Lepidosauria; order Squamata; family Lacertidae; genus Podarcis; species Podarcis melisellensis. The sequence goes on along the minus strand of NW_028113146.1, from coordinate 455,760 downwards.
GTTAGGGTTAGGGTTAGGGTTAGGGTAAGGGTTAGGGTTAGGGTTAGGGTGAATGAACACCGCACGAACAATCCAGGAATAGGGTTAGGGTTAGGGTTAGGGTTAGGGTTAGGGTTAGGGTTAGGGTTAGGGTTAGGATTAGGGTTAGGGTTAGGGTTAGGGTTAGAGTGAATGAACACCGGAAGAACAATCCAAGAATAGGGTTAGGGTTAGGGTTAGGGTTAGGGTTAGGGTTAGGGTTAGGCTTAGGGTTAGGGTTAGGGTTAGGGTTAGGGTTAGGGTTAGGGTTAGGATGAATGAACACCACAAGAACAATCCAAGATTAGGGTTAGGGTTAGGGTTAGGGTTAGGGTTAGGGTTAGGGTTAGGGTTGGGGTTAGGGTTAGGGTTAGGGTTAGGGTTAGGGTTAGGGTTAGGGTTAGGGTTAGGGTTAGGGTTAGGGTTAGGGTTAGGGTTAGGATGAATGAACACCGCAAGAACAATCCAAGATAAGGGTTAGTGTTAGTGTTAGTGTTAGGGTTAGGGTTAGGGTTAGGGTTAGGGTTAGGGTTAGAGTTAGGGTTAGGGTTAGGTTTAGGATGAATGAACACCGCAAGAACAATCCAAGATTAGGGTTAGGGTTAGGGTTAGGGTTAGGGTTAGGGTTAGGGTTAGGGTTAGGGTTAGGGTTAGGGTTAGGGTTAGGGTTAGGATGAATGAACACTACAAGAACAATCCAAGATTAGGGTTAGGGTTAGGGTTAGGGTTAGGGTTAGGGTTAGGGTTAGGGTGAATGAACACAGCAAGAACAATCCAAGATTAGGGTTAGGGTTAGGGTTAGGGTTAGGGTTAGGGTTAGGGTTAGGGTTAGGGTTAGGGTTAGGGTGAATGAACACCGCAAGAACAATCCAAGAATAGGGTTAGGGTTAGGGTTAGGGTTAGGGTTAGGGTAAGGGTTAGGGTTAGGGTTAGGGTGAATGAACACCGCACGAACAATCCAAGAATAGGGTTAGGGTTAGGGTTAGGGTTAGGGTTAGGGTTAGGGTTAGGGTTAGGGTTAGGGTTAGGGTTAGGGTTAGGGTTAGGGTTAGGATTAGGGTTAGGGTTAGGGTTAGGGTTAGAGTGAATGAACACCGGAAGAACAATCCAAGAATAGGGTTAGGGTGAGAGTTAGGGTTAGGGTTAGGGTTAGGGTTAGGGTTAGGGTTAGGGTTAGGCTTAGGCTTAGGGTTAGGGTTAGGGTTAGGGTTAGGGTTAGGGTTAGGGTTAGGGTTAGGATGAATGAACACCACAAGAACAATCCAAGATTAGGGTTAGGGTTAGGGTTAGGGTTAGGGTTAGGGTTAGGGTTAGGGTTAGGGTTAGGGTTGGGGTTAGGGTTAGGGTTAGGGTTAGGGTTAGGGTTAGGGTTAGGGTTAGGGTTAGGATGAATGAACACCGCAAGAACAATCCAAGATAAGGGTTAGTGTTAGTGTTAGTGTTAGGGTTAGGGTTAGGGTTAGGGTTAGGGTTAGGGTTAGGGTTAGGGTTAGGGTTAGGGTTAGGGTTAGGGTTAGAGTTAGGGTTAGGGTTAGGTTTAGGATGAATGAACACCGCAAGAACAATCCAAGATTAGGGTTAGGGTTAGGGTTAGGGTTAGGGTTAGGGTTAGGGTTAGGGTTAGGGTTAGGATGAATGAACACTACAAGAACAATCCAAGATTAGGGTTAGGGTTAGGGTTAGGGTTAGGGTGAATGAACACCGCAAGAACAATCCAAGATTAGGGTTAGGGTTAGGGTTAGGGTTAGGGTTAGGGTTAGGGTGAATGAACACCGCAAGAACAATCCAAGAATAGGGTTAGGGTTAGGGTTAGGGTTAGGGTTAGGGTTAGGGTTAGGGTTAGGGTTAGGGTGAATGAACACCGCAAGAACAATCCAAGATTAGGGTTAGGGTTAGGGTTAGGGTTAGGGTTAGGGTTAGGGTTAGGGTTAGGGTTAGGGTTAGGGTTAGGGTTAGGATGAATGAACACCACAAGAACAATCCAAGATTAGGGTTAGGGTTAGGGTTAGGGTTAGGGTTAGGGTTAGGGTTAGGGTTTGGGTTAGGGTTAGGGTTAGGGTTAGGGTTAGGGTTAGGGTTAGGGTTAGGGTGAATGAACACCGCAAGAACAATCCAAGAATAGGGTTAGGGTTAGGGTTAGGGTTAGGGTTAGGGTTAGGGTTAGGGTTAGGGTTAGGGTTAGGGTTAGGGTAAGGGTTAGGGTTAGGGTTAGGGTGAATGAACACCGCAAGAACAATCCAAGATAAGGGTTAGTGTTAGGTTTAGGGTTAGGGTTAGGGTTAGCGTTAGGGTTAGGGTGAATGAACACCGCAAGAACAATCCAAGAATAGGGTTAGGGTTAGGGTTAGGGTTAGGGTTAGGGTTAGGGTTAGGGTTAGGGTTAGGGTTAGGGTTAGGGTTAGGGTTAGAGTGAATGAACACCGGAAGAACAATCCAAGAATAGGGTTAGGGTTAGGGTTAGGGTTAGGGTTAGGGTTAGGGTTAGGATGAATGAACACTACAAGAACAATCCAAGATTAGGGTTAGGGTTAGGGTTAGGGTTAGGGTTAGGGTGAATGAACACCGCAAGAACAATCCAAGATTAGGGTTAGGGTTAGGGTTAGGGTTAGGGTTAGGGTTAGGGTTAGGGTTAGGGTTAGGGTTAGGGTTAGGGTTAGGGTTAGGGTTAGGGTTAGGGTTAGGATGAATGAACACAACAAGAACAATCCAAGATTAGGGTTAGGGTTAGGGTTAGGGTTAGGGATAGTGTGAATGAACAACGCAAGAACATACCAAGATTAGGGTTAGGGTTAGGGTTAGGGTTAGGGTTAGGGTTAGGGTTAGGGTTAGGGTTAGGGTTAGGGTTAGGGTTAGGGTGAATGAACACCGCAAGAGCAATCCAAGATTAGGGTTAGGGTAAGGGTTAGGTTTAGGGTTAGGGTTAGGGTTAGGGTTAGGGTTAGGGTTAGTTTTAGGGTTAGGGTTAGGGTTAGGGTTAGGGTTAGGGTTAGGGTGAATGAACACCGCAAGAACAATCCAAGATAAGGGTTAGTGTTAGGTTTAGGGTTAGGTTTAGGGTTAGGGTTAGGGTTAGGGTTAGGGTTAGGGTTAGCGTTAGGGTTAGGGTTAGGGTTAGGGTTAGGGTTAGGGTTAGGGTTAGGGTTAGGGTTAGGGTTAGGATGAATGAACACCGCAAGAACAATCCAAGATTAGGGTTAGGGTTAGGGTTAGGGTTAGGGTTAGGGTTAGGGTTAGGGTGAATGAACACCGCAAGAACAATCCAAGATTAGGGTTAGGGTTAGGGTTAGGGTTAGGGTTAGGGTTAGGGTTAGGGTTAGGGTTAGGGTTAGGGTTAGGGTTAGGGTTAGGGTTAGGGTTAGGATAAATGAACACCACAAGAACAATCCAAGATTAGGGTTAGGGTTAGGGTTAGGGTTAGGGTTAGGGTTAGGGTTAGGGTTAGGGTTAGGGTTAGGGTTAGGGTTAGGGTTAGGGTTAGGGTTAGGGTTAGGGTAAGGGTTAGGGTTAGGGTTAGGGTTAGGGTGAATGAACACCGCACGAACAATCCAAGAATAGGGTTAGGGTTAGGGTTAGGGTGAATGAACACCGCAAGAACAATCCAAGATTAGGGTTAGGGTTAGGGTTAGGGTTAGGGTTAGGGTTAGGGTTAGGGTTAGGGTTAGGGTTAGGGTTAGGGTTAGGGTTAGGGTTAGGGTTAGGGTTAGGGTTAGGATGAATGAACACCACAATAACAATCCAAGATTAGGGTTAGGGTTAGGGTTAGGGTTAGGGTTAGGGTTAGGGTTAGGGTGAATGAACACCGCAAGAACAATCCAAAATAGGGTTAGGGTTAGGGTTAGGGTTAGGGTTAGGGTTAGGGTTAGGGTTAGGGTTAGGGTTAGGGTAAGGGTAAGGGTTAGGGTTAGGGTTAGGGTGAATGAACACCGCAAGAACAATCCAAGATAAGGGTTAGTGTTAGGTTTAGGGTTAGGGTTAGGGTTAGCGTTAGGGTTAGGGTGAATGAACACCGCAAGAACAATCCAAGAATAGGGTTAGGGTTAGGGTTAGGGTTAGGGTTAGGGTTAGGGTTAGGGTTAGGGTTAGGGTTAGGGTTAGGGTTAGGATAAATGAACACCACAAGAACAATCCAAGATTAGGGTTAGGGTTAGGGTTAGGGTTAGGGTTAGGGTTAGGGTTAGGGTTAGGGTTAGGGTTAGGGTAAGGGTTAGGGTTAGGGTTAGGGTTAGGGTGAATGAACACCGCACGAACAATCCAAGAATAGGGTTAGGGTTAGGGTTAGGGTGAATGAACACCGCAAGAACAATCCAAGATTAGGGTTAGGGTTAGGGTTAGGGTTAGGGTTAGGGTTAGGGTTAGGGTTAGGGTTAGGGTTAGGGTTAGGGTTAGGGTTAGGGTTAGGGTTAGGGTTAGGGTTAGGATGAATGAACACCACAATAACAATCCAAGATTAGGGTTAGGGTTAGGGTTAGGGTTAGGGTTAGGGTTAGGGTTAGGGTGAATGAACACCGCAAGAACAATCCAAAATAGGGTTAGGGTTAGGGTTAGGGTTAGGGTTAGGGTTAGGGTTAGGGTTAGGGTTAGGGTTAGGGTAAGGGTAAGGGTTAGGGTTAGGGTTAGGGTGAATGAACACCGCAAGAACAATCCAAGATAAGGGTTAGTGTTAGGTTTAGGGTTAGGGTTAGGGTTAGCGTTAGGGTTAGGGTGAATGAACACCGCAAGAACAATCCAAGAATAGGGTTAGGGTTAGGGTTAGGGTTAGGGTTAGGGTTAGGGTTAGGGTTAGGGTTAGGGTTAGAGTGAATGAACACCGGAAGAACAATCCAAGAATAGGGTTAGGGTTAGGGTTACGGTTAGGGTTAGGGTTAGGGTTAGGGTTAGGGTTGGGGTTAGGGTTAGGGTTAAGGTTAGGGTAAGGGTTAGGGTTAGGGTTAGGGTTAGGGTTAGGGTTAGGGTTAGGGTTAGGATGAATGAACACTACAAGAACAATCCAAGATTAGGGTTAGAGTTAGGGGTAGGGTGAATGAACACCGCAAGAACAATCCAAGATTAGGGTTAGGGTTAGGGTTAGGGTTAGGGTTAGGGTTAGGGTTAGGGTTAGGGTTAGGGTTAGGGTTAGGGTTAGGGTTAGGGTTAGGATGAATGAACACAACAAGAACAATCCAAGATTAGGGTTAGGGTTAGGGTTAGGGTTAGGGATAGTGTGAATGAACAACGCAAGAACATACCAAGATTAGGGTTAGGGTTAGGGTTAGGGTTAGGGTTAGGGTTAGGGTTAGGGTTAGGGTAAGGGTTAGGGTTAGGGTTAGGGTTAGGGTTAGGGTTAGGGTGAATGAACACCGCAAGAGCAATCCAAGATTAGGGTTAGGGTAAGGGTTAGGGTTAGGGTTAGGGTTAGGGTTAGGGTTAGGGTTAGTTTTAGGGTTAGGGTTAGGGTTAGGGTGAATGAACACCGCAAGAACAATCCAAGATAAGGGTTAGTGTTAGGTTTAGGTTTAGGGTTAGGGTTAGGGTTAGCGTTAGGGTTAGGGTTAGGGTTAGGGTTAGGGTTAGGGTTAGGGTTAGGGTTAGGGTTAGGGTTAGGATGAATGAACACCGCAAGAACAATCCAAGATTAGGGTTAGGGTTAGGGTTAGGGTTAGGGTTAGGGTTAGGGTTAGGGTTAGGGTTAGGGTTAGGGTTAGGGTTAGGGTTATTGTTAGGATGAATGAACACTACAAGAACAATCCAAGATTAGGGTTAGGG
>NW_028113146.1:412500-415000 GCF_964234715.1 Podarcis melisellensis | reverse complement strand
TAGGGTTAGGGTTAGGGTTAGCGTTAGGGTTAGGGTGAATGAACACCGCAAGAACAATCCAAGAATAGGGTTAGGGTTAGGGTTAGGGTTAGGGTTAGGGATAGGGTTAGGGTTAGGGTGAATGAACACCGGAATAACAATCCAAGAATAGGGTTAGGGTTAGGGTTAGGGTTAGGGTTAGGGTAAGGGTTAGGGTTAGGGTTAGGCTTAGGGTTAGGGTTAGGGTTAGGGTTAGGGTTAGGATGAATGAACACTACAAGAACAATCCAAGATTAGGGTTAGGGTTAGGGTTAGGGTTAGGGTTAGGGTTAGGGTTAAGGTTAGGGTTAGGGTTAGGGTTAGAGTTAGGGTTAGGGTTAGGTTTAGGATGAATGAACACCGCAAGAACAATCCAAGATTAGGGTTAGGGTTAGGGTTAGGGTTAGGGTTAGGGTTAGGGTTAGGGTTAGGGTTAGGGTTAGGGTTAGGGTTAGGCTTAGGCTTAGGGTTAGGGTTAGGGTTAGGGTTAGGGTTAGGATGAATGAACACCACAAGAACAATCCAAGATTAGGGTTAGGGTTAGGGTTAGGGTTAGGGTTAGGGTTAGGGTTGGGGTTAGGGTTGGGGTTAGGGTTAGGGTTAGGGTTAGGGTTAGGGATAGGGTTAGGGTTAGGGTTAGGGTTAGGGTTAGGATGAATGAACACCGCAAGAACAATCCAAGATAAGGGTTAGTGTTAGTGTTAGTGTTAGTGTTAGTGTTAGTGTTAGGGTTAGGGTTAGGGTTAGGGTTAGGGTTAGGGTTAGGGTTAGAGTTAGAGTTAGGGTTAGGGTTAGGTTTAGGATGAATGAACACCGCAAGAACAATCCAAGATTAGGGTTAGGGTTAGGCTTAGGGTTAGGGTTAGGCTTAGGCTTAGGCTTAGGGTTAGGGTTAGGGTTAGGATGAATGAACACCGCAAGAACAATCCAAGATTAGGGTTAGGGCTAGGGCTAGGGCTAGGGTTAGGGTTAGGGTTAGGGTTAGGGTTAGGGTTAGGGTTAGGGTGAATGAACACCGCAAGAAATATCCAAGATTTGGGTTAGGGTAAGGGTTAGGGTTAGGGTTAGGGTTAGGGTTAGTTTTAGGGTTAGGGTTAGGGTTAGGGTTAGGGTTAGAGTTGGGGTTAGGGTTAGGGTTAGGGTTAGGGTTAGGGTTAGGGTTAGGGTTAGGGTTAGGGTTAGGATGAATGAACACCGCAAGAACAATCCAAGATTAGGGTTAGGGTTAGGGTTAGGGTTAGGGATAGGGTTAGGGTTAGGGTTAGGGTTAGGGTTAGGGTTAGGGTTAGGGTTAGGGTTAGGGTTAGGGTTAGGGTTAGGGTTAGGATTAGGGTTAGGGTTAGGGTTAGGATGAATGAACACTACAAGAACAATCCAAGGTTAGGGTTAGGGTTAGGGTTAGGGTTAGGGTTAGGGTTAGGGTTAGGGTTAGGATGAATGAACACCACAAGAACAATCCAAGATTAGGGTTAGGGTTAGGGTTAGGGTTAGGGTTAGGGTTAGGGTTAGGGTTAGGGTTAGGGTTAGGGTTAGGATGAATGAACACTACAAGAACAATCCAAGATTAGGGTTAGGGTTAGGGTTAGGGTTAGGGTTAATGAACACCGCAAGAACAATCCAAGATTAGGGTTAGGGTTAGGGTTAGGGTTAGGGTTAGGGTTAGGGTTAGGGTTAGGGTTAGGGTTAGGGTTAGGGTTAGGGTTAGGGTTAGGGTGAATGAACACCTCAAGAACAATCCAAGAATAGGGTTAGGGTTAGGGTTAGGGTTAGGGTTAGGGTTAGAGTTAGGGTTAGGGTGAATGAACACCGGAATAACAATCCAAGAATAGGGTTTGGGTTAGGGTTAGGGTTAGGGTTAGGGTTAGGGTTAGGGTTAGGGTTAGGGTTAGGGTTAGGGTTAGGGTTAGGGTTAGAGTTAGGGTTAGGGTTAGGTTTAGGATGAATGAACACCGCAAGAACAATCCAAGATTAGGGTTAGGGTTAGGGTTAGGGTTAGGGTTAGGGTTAGGGTTAGGGTTAGGGTTAGGGTTAGGGTTAGGGTTAGGGTTAGAGTTAGGGTTAGGGTTAGGGTTAGGGTTAGGGTTAGGGTTAGGATGAATGAACACTACAAGAAAAATCCAAGATTAGGGTTAGGGTTAGGGTTAGGGTTAGGGTGAATGAACACCGCAAGAACAATCCAAGATTAGGGTTAGGGTTAGGGTTAGGGTTAGGGTTAGGGTTAGGGTTAGGGTTAGGGTGAATGAACACCGCAAGAACAATCCAAGAATAGGGTTAGGGTTAGGGTTAGGGTTAGGGTTAGGGTTAGGGTTAGGATGAATGAACACTACAAGAACAATCCAAGATTAGGGTTAGGGTTAGGGTTAGGGTTAGGGTTAGGGTTAAGGTTAGGGTTAGGGTTAGGGTTAGAGTTAGGGTTAGGGTTAGGTTTAGGATGAATGAACACCGCAAGAACAATCCAAGATTAGGGTTACGGTTAGGGTTA
>NW_028113146.1:402500-405000 GCF_964234715.1 Podarcis melisellensis | reverse complement strand
TGTTAGTGTTAGTGTTAGTGTTAGTGTTAGGGTTAGGGTTAGGGTTAGGGTTAGGGTTAGGGTTAGAGTTAGAGTTAGGGTTAGGGTTAGGTTTAGGATGAATGAACACCGCAAGAACAATCCAAGATTAGGGTTAGGGTTAGGCTTAGGGTTAGGGTTAGGCTTAGGCTTAGGGTTAGGGTTAGGGTTAGGGTTAGGATGAATGAACACCGCAAGAACAATCCAAGATTAGGGTTAGGGCTAGGGCTAGGGTTAGGGTTAGGGTTAGGGTTAGGGTTAGGGTTAGGGTTAGGGTTAGGGTTAGGGTTAGGGTTAGGGTGAATGAACACCGCAAGAAATATCCAAGATTTGGGTTAGGGTAAGGGTTAGGGTTAGGGTTAGGGTTAGGGTTAGTTTTAGGGTTAGGGTTAGGGTTAGGGTTAGGGTTAGGGTTGGGGTTAGGGTTAGGGTTAGGGTTAGGGTTAGGGTTAGGGTTAGGATGAATGAACACCGCAAGAACAATCCAAGATTAGGGTTAGGGTTAGGGTTAGGGTTAGGGATAGGGTTAGGGTTAGGGTTAGGGTTAGGGTTAGGGTTAGGGTTAGGGTTAGGGTTAGGGTTAGGGTTAGGATTAGGGTTAGGGTTAGGGTTAGGATGAATGAACACTACAAGAACAATCCAAGGTTAGGGTTAGGGTTAGGGTTAGGGTTAGGGTTAGGGTTAGGGTTAGGGTTAGGGTTAGGGTGAATGAACACCGCAAGAGCAATCCAAGATTAGGGTTAGGATAAGGGTTAGGGTTAGGGTTAGGGTTAGGGTTAGGGTTAGGGTTAGGGTTAGGGTTGGGGTTAGGGTTAGGGTTAGGGTTAGGGTTAGGGTTAGGGTTAGGGTTAGGGTGAATGAACACCGCAAGAACAATCCAAGATTAGGGTTAGGGTTAGGGTTAGGGTTAGGGTTAGGGTTAGGGTTAGGGTTAGGGTTAGGATGAATGAACACCACAAGAAGAATCCAAGATTAGGGTTAGGGTTAGGGTTAGGGTTAGGGTTAGGGTTAGGGTTAGGGTGAATGAACACCGCAAGAACAATCCAAGAATAGGGTTAGGGTTAGGGTTAGGGTTAGGGTTAGGGTTAGGGTTAGGGTTAGGGTTAGGGTTAGGGTTAGGGTAAGGGTTAGGGTTAGGGTTAGGGTTAGGGTGAATGAACACAGCAAGAACAATCCAAGATAAGGGTTAGTGTTAGGTTTAGGGTTAGGGTTAGGGTTAGCGTTAGGGTTAGGGTGAATGAACACCGCAAGAACAATCCAAGAATAGGGTTAGGGTTAGGGTTAGGGTTAGGGTTAGGGATAGGGTTAGGGTTAGGGTGAATGAACACCGGAATAACAATCCAAGAATAGGGTTAGGGTTAGGGTTAGGGTTAGGGTTAGGGTAAGGGTTAGGGTTAGGGTTAGGCTTAGGGTTAGGGTTAGGGTTAGGGTTAGGGTTAGGATGAATGAACACTACAAGAACAATCCAAGATTAGGGTTAGGGTTAGGGTTAGGGTTAGGGTTAGGGTTAGGGTTAGGGTTAAGGTTAGGGTTAGGGTTAGGGTTAGAGTTAGGGTTAGGGTTAGGTTTAGGATGAATGAACACCGCAAGAACAATCCAAGATTAGGGTTAGGGTTAGGGTTAGGGTTAGGGTTAGGGTTAGGGTTAGGGTTAGGGTTAGGGTTAGGGTTAGGGTTAGGCTTAGGCTTAGGGTTAGGGTTAGGGTTAGGGTTAGGGTTAGGATGAATGAACACCACAAGAACAATCCAAGATTAGGGTTAGGGTTAGGGTTAGGGTTAGGGTTAGGGTTAGGGTTGGGGTTAGGGTTGGGGTTAGGGTTAGGGTTAGGGTTAGGGTTAGGGATAGGGTTAGGGTTAGGGTTAGGGTTAGGGTTAGGATGAATGAACACCGCAAGAACAATCCAAGATAAGGGTTAGTGTTAGTGTTAGTGTTAGTGTTAGTGTTAGTGTTAGGGTTAGGGTTAGGGTTAGGGTTAGGGTTAGGGTTAGGGTTAGAGTTAGAGTTAGGGTTAGGGTTAGGTTTAGGATGAATGAACACCGCAAGAACAATCCAAGATTAGGGTTAGGGTTAGGCTTAGGGTTAGGGTTAGGCTTAGGCTTAGGCTTAGGGTTAGGGTTAGGGTTAGGATGAATGAACACCGCAAGAACAATCCAAGATTAGGGTTAGGGCTAGGGCTAGGGCTAGGGTTAGGGTTAGGGTTAGGGTTAGGGTTAGGGTTAGGGTTAGGGTGAATGAACACCGCAAGAAATATCCAAGATTTGGGTTAGGGTAAGGGTTAGGGTTAGGGTTAGGGTTAGGGTTAGTTTTAGGGTTAGGGTTAGGGTTAGGGTTAGGGTTAGAGTTGGGGTTAGGGTTAGGGTTAGGGTTAGGGTTAGGGTTAGGGTTAGGGTTAGGGTTAGTGTTAGGGTTAGGATGAATGAACACCGCAAGAACAATCCAAGATTAGGGTTAGGGTTAGGGTTAGGGTTAGGGATAGGGTTAG
>NW_028113146.1:395000-397500 GCF_964234715.1 Podarcis melisellensis | reverse complement strand
TAGGGTTAGGTTTAGGATGAATGAACACCGCAAGAACAATCCAAGATTAGGGTTACGGTTAGGGTTAGGGTTAGGGTTAGGGTTAGGGTTAGGGTTAGGGTTAGGGTTAGGCTTAGGCTTAAGGTTAGGGTTAGGGTTAGGGTTAGGGTTAGGATGAATGAACACCACAAGAACAATCCAAGATTAGGGTTAGGGTTAGGGTTAGGGTTAGGGTTAGGGTTAGGGTTGGGGTTAGGGTTGGGGTTAGGGTTAGGGTTAGGGTTAGGGTTAGGGATAGGGTTAGGGTTAGGGTTAGGGTTAGGGTTAGGATGAATGAACACCGCAAGAACAATCCAAGATAAGGGTTAGTGTTAGTGTTAGTGTTAGTGTTAGTGTTAGTGTTAGTGTTAGTGTTAGGGTTAGGGTTAGGGTTAGGGTTAGGGTTAGGGTTAGGGTTAGAGTTAGAGTTAGGGTTAGGGTTAGGTTTAGGATGAATGAACACCGCAAGAACAATCCAAGATTAGGGTTAGGGTTAGGCTTAGGGTTAGGGTTAGGCTTAGGCTTAGGCTTAGGGTTAGGGTTAGGGTTAGGATGAATGAACACCGCAAGAACAATCCAAGATTAGGGTTAGGGCTAGGGCTAGGGCTAGGGTTAGGGTTAGGGTTAGGGTTAGGGTTAGGGTTAGGGTTAGGGTTAGGGTTAGGGTGAATGAACACCGCAAGAAATATCCAAGATTTGGGTTAGGGTAAGGGTTAGGGTTAGGGTTAGGGTTAGGGTTAGTTTTAGGGTTAGGGTTAGGGTTAGGGTTAGGGTTAGGGTTGGGGTTAGGGTTAGGGTTAGGGTTAGGGTTAGGATTAGGGTTAGGGTTAGGGTTAGGGTTAGGGTTAGGGTTAGGGTTAGGATGAATGAACACCGCAAGAACAATCCAAGATTAGGGTTAGGGTTAGGGTTAGGGATAGGGTTAGGGTTAGGGTTAGGGTTAGGGTTAGGGTTAGGGTTAGGGTTAGGGTTAGGGTTAGGGTTAGGGTTAGGGTTAGGGTTAGGATTAGGGTTAGGGTTAGGGTTAGGATGAATGAACACTACAAGAACAATCCAAGGTTAGGGTTAGGGTTAGGGTTAGGGTTAGGGTTAGGGTTAGGGTTAGGGTTAGGATGAATGAACACCACAAGAACAATCCAAGAATAGGGTTTGGGTTAGGGTTAGGGTTAGGGTTAGGGTTAGGGTTAGGGTTAGGGTTAGGGTTAATGAACACCGCAAGAACAATCCAAGATTAGGGTTAGGGTTAGGGTTAGGGTTAGGGTTAGGGTTAGGGTTAGGGTTAGGGTTAGGGTTAGGGTTAGGGTGAATGAACACCTCAAGAACAATCCAAGAATAGGGTTAGGGTTAGGGTTAGGGTTAGGGTTAGGGTTAGAGTTAGGGTTAGGGTGAATGAACACCGGAATAACAATCCAAGAATAGGGTTTGGGTTAGGGTTAGGGTTAGGGTTAGGGTTAGGGTTAGGGTTAGGGTTAGGTTTAGGATGAATGAACACCGCAAGAACAATCCAAGATTAGGGTTAGGGTTAGGGTTAGGGTTAGGGTTAGGGTTAGGGTTAGGGTTAGGGTTAGGGTTAGAGTTAGGGTTAGGGTTAGGGTTAGGGTTAGGGTTAGGATGAATGAACACTACAAGAAAAATCCAAGATTAGGGTTAGGGTTAGGGTTAGGGTTAGGGTTAGGATGAATGAACACTACAAGAAAAATCCAAGATTAGGGTTAGGGTTAGGGTTAGGGTTAGGGTGAATGAACACCGCAAGAACAATCCAAGATTAGGGTTAGGGTTAGGGTTAGGGTTAGGGTTAGGGTTAGGGTTAGGGTTAGGGTTAGGGTGAATGAACACCGCAAGAACAATCCAAGAATAGGGTTAGGGTTAGGGTTAGGGTTAGGGTTAGGGTTAGGGTTAGGGTTAGGGTTAGGGTTAGGGTTAGGGTGAATGAACACCGCAAGAACAATCCAAGATTAGGGTTAGGGTTAGGGTTAGGGTTAGGGTTAGGGTTAGGGTTAGGGTTAGGGTTAGGGTTAGGGTTAGGGTTAGGGTTAGGGTTAGGATGAATGAACACCACAAGAACAATCCAAGATTAGGGTTAGGGTTAGGGTTAGGGTTAGGGTTAGGGTGAATGAACACCGCAAGAACAATCCAAGAATAGGGTTAGGGTTAGGGTTAGGGTTAGGGTTAGGGTTAGGGTTAGGGTTAGGGTTAGGGTTAGGATGAATGAACACCGCAAGAACAATCCAAGATTAGGGCTAGGGCTAGGGCTAGGGTTAGGGTTAGGGTTAGGGTTAGGGTTAGGGTTAGGGTTAGGGTTAGGGTTAGGGTGAATGAACACCGCAAGAAATATCCAAGATTTGGGTTAGGGTTAGGGTTAGGGTTAGGGTTAAGGTTAGGGTTAGGGTTAGGGTTAGGGTTAGGGTTAGGGTTAGGGTGAATGAACACCGCAAGAGCAATCCAAGATTAGGGTTAGGGTAAGGGTTAGGGTTAGGGTTAG
>NW_028113146.1:387500-390000 GCF_964234715.1 Podarcis melisellensis | reverse complement strand
TAGGGTTAGGGTTAGGGTTAGGGTTAGGGTTAGGGTTAGGGTGAATGAACACTGCAAGAACAATCCAAGAATAGGGTTAGGGTTAGGGTTAGGGTTAGGGTTAGGGTTAGGGTTAGGGTTAGGATTAGGGTTAGGGTTAGGGTTAGGGTTAGGGTTAGGGTTAGGGTGAATGAACAACGCAAGAACAATCCAAGATTAGGGTTAGGGTTAGGGTTAGGGTTAGGGTTAGGGTTAGGGTTAGGATGAATGAACACCACAAGAACAATCCAAGATTAGGGTTAGGGTTAGGGTTAGGGTTAGGGTTAGGGTTAGGGTGAATGAACACCGCAAGAACAATCCAAGAATAGGGTTAGGGTTAGGGTTAGGGTTAGGGTTAGGGTTAGGGTTAGGGTTAGGGTTAGGGTTAGGGTTAGGGTTATGGTTAGGGTTAGGGTTAGGGTAAGGGTAAGGGTTAGGGTTAGGGTTAGGGTGAATGAACACCGCAAGAACAATCCAAGATAAGGGTTAGTGTTAGGTTTAGGTTTAGGGTTAGGGTTAGGGTTAGCGTTAGGGTTAGGGTGAATGAACACCGCAAGAACAATCCAAGAATAGGGTTAGGGTTAGGGTTAGGGTTAGGGTTAGGGTTAGGGTTAGGGTTAGGGTTAGTGTTAGAGTGAATGAACACCGGAAGAACAATCCAAGAATAGGGTTAGGGTTAGGGTTAGGGTTAGGGTTAGGGTTAGGGTTAGGGTTAGGGTTAGGGTTAGGGTTAGGGTTAGGGTTAGGGTTCGGATGAATGAACACTACAAGAACAATCCAAGATTAGGGTTAGGGTTAGGGTTAGGGTGAATGAACACCGCAAGAACAATCCAAGATTAGGGTTAGGATTAGGGTTAGGGTTAAGGTTAGGGTTAGGGTTAGGGTTAGGGTTAGGGTTAGGGTTAGGGTGAATGAACACAACAAGAACAATCCAAGATTAGGGTTAGGGTTAGGGTTAGGGTTAGTGTGAATGAACAACGCAAGAACATACCAAGATTAGGGTTAGGGATAGGGTTAGGGTTAGGGTTAGGGTTAGGGTTAGGGTTTGGGTTAGGGTTAGGGTTAGGATGAATGAACACCGCAAGAGCAATCCAAGATTAGGGTTAGGGTAAGGGTTAGGGTTAGGGTTAGGGTTAGGGTTAGGGTTAGGGTTAGGGTTAGGATGAACACGGCAAGAACAATCCAAGATAAGGGTTAGTGTTAGGTTGAGGGTTAGGGTTAGGGTTAGCATTAGGGTTAGGGTTAGGATTAGGGTTAGGGTTAGGGTTAGGATGAATGAACACCGCAAGAACAATCCAAGATTAGGGTTAGGGTTAGGGTTAGGGTTAGGGTTAGGGTTAGGGTTAGGGTTAGGGTTAGGATGAAGGAACACTACAAGAACAATCCAAGATTAGGGTTAGGGTTAGGGTTAGGGTTAGGGTTAGGGTGAATGAACACCGCAAGAACAATCCAAGATTAGGGTTAGGGTTAGGGTTAGGGTTAGGGTTAGGGTTAGGGTTAGGGTTAGGGTTAGGGTTAGGGTTAGGGTTAGGGTTAGGGTTAGGGTTAGGATAAATGAACACCACAAGAACAATCCAAGATTAGGGTTAGGGTTAGGGTTAGGGTTAGGGTTAGGGTTAGGGTTAGGGTTAGGGTGAATGAACACCGCAAGAGCAATCCAAGATTAGGGTTAGGGTTAGGGTTAGGGTTAGGGTTAGGGTTAGGGTTAGGGTTAGGGTTAGGGTTAGGGTTAGGGTTAGGATGAATTAACACTACAAGAACAATCCAAGATTAGGGTTAGGGTTAGGGTTAGGGTTAGGGTTAGGGTGAATGAACACCGCAAGAACAATCCAAGATTAGGGTTAGGGTTAGGGTTAGGGTTAGGGTTAGGGTTAGGGTTAGGGTTAGGGTTAGGGTTACGGTTAGGGTTAGGGTTAGGGTTAGGGTTAGGGTTAGGGTGAATGAACACCGCAAGAACAATCCAAGATTAGGGTTAGGGTTAGGGTTAGGGTTAGGGTTAGGGTTAGGGTTAGGGTTAGGGTTAGGGTTAGGGTTAGGGTTAGGGTGAATGAACACCGCAAGAGAAATCCAAGATTAGGGTTAGGGTAAGGGTTAGGGTTAGGGTTAGGGTTTGTTTTAGGGTTAGGGTTAGGGTTAGGGTTAGGGTTAGGGTTGGGGTTAGGGTTAGGGTTAGGGTTAGGGTTAGGGTTAGGGTTAGGGTTAGGGTTAGGGTTAGGGTTAGGTTTAGGATGAATGAACACCGCAAGAACAATCCAAGATTAGGGTTAGGGTTAGGGTTAGGGTTAGGGTTAGGGTTAGGGTTAGGGTTAGGGTTAGGGTTAGGGTTAGGGTTAGGGTTAGATTTAGGGTTAGGGTTAGGGTTAGGGTTAGGGTTAGGGTTAGGGTTAGGATGAATGAACACTACAAGAACAATCCAAGATTAGGGTTAGGGTTAGGGTTAGGGTTAGGGTTAGGGTGAATGAACACCGAAAGAACAGTCCAA
>NW_028113146.1:350000-355000 GCF_964234715.1 Podarcis melisellensis | reverse complement strand
AGGGTTAGGGTTAGGGTTAGGGTTAGGGTTAGGGTTAGGGTTAGGGTTAGGGTTAG
This sequence comes from Podarcis melisellensis, assembly GCF_964234715.1. Classification (NCBI taxonomy): domain Eukaryota; kingdom Metazoa; phylum Chordata; class Lepidosauria; order Squamata; family Lacertidae; genus Podarcis; species Podarcis melisellensis. The sequence continues at coordinate 354,944 of NW_028113146.1, read as the reverse complement.
GGTGAATGAACACCGCAAGAACAATCCAAGAATAGGGTTAGGGTTAGGGTTAGGGTTAGGGTTAGGGTGAAAGAACACCGCAAGAACAATCCCAGAATAGGGTTAGGGTTAGGGTTAGGGTTAGGGTTAGGGTTAGGGTTAGGGTTAGGGTTAGGGTTAGGGTTAGGGTTAGGGTTAGGGTTAGGATGAATGAACACCGCAAGAACAATCCAAGATTAGGGTTAGGGTTAGGGTTAGGGTTAGGGTTAGGGTTAGGGTTAGGGTTAGGGTTAGGGTTAGGGTTAGGGTTAGGGGTAGGGTTAGGGTTAGGGTTAGGATGAATGAACACTACAAGAACAATCCAAGAATAGGGTTAGGGTTAGGGTTAGGGTTAGGGTTAGGGTTAGGGTTAGGGTTAGGATTAGGATGAATGAACACCGCAAGAACAATCCAAGATTAGGGTTAGGGTTAGGGTTAGGGTTAGGGTTAGGGTTAGGGTTAGGGTTAGGGTTAGGGTTAGGGTTAGGGTTAGGGTTAGGATGAATGAACACTACAAGAACAATCCAAGGTTAGGGTTAGGGTTAGGGTTAGGGTTAGGGTTAGGGTTAGGGTTAGGGTGAATGAACACCGCAAGAACAATCCAAGATTAGGGTTAGGGTTAGGGTTAGGGTTAGGGTTAGGGTTAGGGTTAGGGTTAGGGTTAGGGTTAGGGTTAGGGTTAGGGTTAGGATGAATGAACACCGCAAGAACAATCCAAGATTACGGTTAGGGTTAGGGTTAGGGTTAGGGTTAGGGTTAGGGTTAGGGTTAGGGTTAGGGTTAGGGTTAGGGTTAGGGTTAGGGTTAGGGTTAGGGTTAGGGTTAGGGTTAGGGTTAGGATGAATGAACACCGCAAGAACAATCCAAGATTAGGGTTAGGGTTAGGGTTAGGGTTAGGGTTAGGGTTAGGGTTAGGGTTAGGGTTAGGGTTAGGGTTAGGATGAATGAACACTACAAGAACAATCCAAGGTTAGGGTTAGGGTTAGGGTTAGGGTTAGGGTTAGGGTTAGGGTTAGGGTGAATGAACACCGCAAGAACAATCCAAGATTAGGGTTAGGGTTAGGGTTAGGGTTAGGGTTAGGGTTAGGGTTAGGGTTAGGATGAATGAACACCACAAGAACAATCCAAGATTAGGGTTAGGGTTAGGGTTAGGGTTAGGGTTAGGGTTAGGGTTAGGGTTAGGGTTAGGGTTAGGGTTAGGGTTAAGGTTAGGGTTAGGGTTAGGGTGAATGAACACCGCAAGAAAAATCCAAGAATAGGGTTAGGGTTAGGGTTAGGGTTAGGGTTAGGGTTAGGGTTAGGGTTAGGGTTAGGGTTAGGGTTAGGGTTAGGGTTAGGGTGAATGAACACCGCAAGAACAATCCAAGAATAGGGTTAGGGTTAGGGTTAGGGTTAGGGTTAGGGTTAGGGTTAGGGTTAGGGTTAGGGTTAGTATGAATGAACACCGCAAGAACAATCCAAGATTAGGGTTAGGGTTAGGGTTAGGGTTAGGGTTAGGGTTAGGGTTAGGGTTAGGCTTAGGGTTAGGCTTAGGGTTAGGGTTAGGATGAATGAACACCGCAAGAACAATCCAAGATTAGGGTTAGGGTTAGGGTTAGGGTTAGGATGAATGAACACTACAAGAACAATCCAAGAATAGGGTTAGGGTTAGGGTTAGGGTTAGGGTTAGGGTTAGGGTTAGGGTTAGGGTTAGGGTTAGGATGAATGAACACCGCAAGAACAATCCAAGATTAGGGTTAGGGTTAGGGTTAGGGTTAGGGTTAGGGTTAGGGTTAGGGTTAGGGTTAGGGTTAGGGTTAGGGTTAGGGATAGGGTTAGGGTTAGGTTTAGGATGAATGAACACCGCAAGAACAATCCAAGATTAGGGTTAGGGTTAGGGTTAGGGTTAGGGTTAGGGTTAGGGTTAGGGTTAGGCTTAGGCTTAGGGTTACGGTTAGGATGAATGAACACTACAAGAACAATCCAAGATTAGGGTTAGGGTTAGGGTTAGGGTTAGGGTTAGGGTTAGGGTTAGGGTTAGGGTTAGGGTTAGGGTTAGGGTTAGGGTTAGGGTTAGGGTTAGGGTGAATGAACACCGCAAGAACAATCCAAGAATAGGGTTAGGGTTAGGGTTAGGGTTAGGGTTAGGGTGAAAGAACACCGCAAGAACAATCCCAGAATAGGGTTAGGGTTAGGGTTAGGGTTAGGGTTAGGGTTAGGGTTAGGGTTAGGGTTAGGGTTAGGGTTAGGGTTAGGGTTAGGATGAATGAACACCGCAAGAACAATCCAAGATTAGGGTTAGGGTTAGGGTTAGGGTTAGGGTTAGGGTTAGGGTTAGGGTTAGGGTTAGGGTTAGGGTTAGGGTTAGGGTTAGGGTTAGGGTTAGGGTTAGAGTTAGGGTTAGGGTTAGGGTTAGGGGTAGGGTTAGGGTTAGGGTTAGGATGAATGAACACTACAAGAACAATCCAAGAATAGGGTTAGGGTTAGGGTTAGGGTTAGGGTTAGGGTTAGGGTTAGGGTTAGGGTTAGGATTAGGATGAATGAACACCGCAAGAACAATCCAAGATTAGGGTTAGGGTTAGGGTTAGGGTTAGGGTTAGGGTTAGGGTTAGGGTTAGGGTTAGGGTTAGGGTTAGGGTTAGGGTTAGGGTTAGGATGAATGAACACTACAAGAACAATCCAAGGTTAGGGTTAGGGTTAGGGTTAGGGTTAGGGTTAGGGTTAGGGTTAGGGTGAATGAACACCGCAAGAACAATCCAAGATTAGGGTTAGGGTTAGGGTTAGGGTTAGGGTTAGGGTTAGGGTTAGGGTTAGGGTTAGGATGAATGAACACCGCAAGAACAATCCAAGATTACGGTTAGGGTTAGGGTTAGGGTTAGGGTTAGGGTTAGGGTTAGGGTTAGGGTTAGGGTTAGTATGAATGAACACTACAAGAACAATCCAAGATTAGGGTTAGGGTTAGGGTTAGGGTTAGGGTTAGGGTTAGGGTTAGGATGAATGAACACCGCAAGAACAATCCAAGATTAGGGTTAGGGTTAGGGTTAGGGTTAGGGTTAGGGTTAGGGTTAGGGTTAGGGTTAGGGTTAGGGTTAGGGTTAGGGTTAGGGTGAATGAACACCGCAAGAACAATCCAAGAATAGGGTTAGGGTTAGGGTTAGGGTTAGGGTTAGGGTTAGGGTTAGGGTGAATGAACACCGCAAGAACAATCCAAGAATAGGGTTAGGGTTAGGGTTAGGGTTAGGGTTAGGGTTAGGGTTAGGGTTAGGGTTAGGGTTAGGGTTAGGATCAATGAACACTACAAGAACAATCCAAGAATAGGGTTAGGGTTAGGGTTAGGGTTAGGGTTAGGGTTAGGATGAATGAACACCGCAAGAACAATCCAAGATTAGGGTTAGGGTTAGGGTTAGGGTTAGGGTAAGGGTTAGGGTTAGGGTTAGGGTTAGGGTTAGGGTTAGGGTTAGGGTTAGGATGAATGAACACTACAAGAACAATCCAAGGTTAGGGTTAGGGTAAGGGTTAGGGTTAGGGTTAGGGTTAGGGTTAGGGTTAGGGTTAGGGTTAGGATGAATGAACACCGCAAGAACAATCCAAGATTAGGGTTAGGGTTAGGGTTAGGGTTAGGGTTAGGGTTAGGGTTAGGGTTAGGATGAATGAACACTACAAGAACAATCCAAGGTTAGGGTTAGGGTTAGGGTTAGGGTTAGGGTTAGGGTTAGGGTTAGGGTGAATGAACACCGCAAGAACAATCCAAGATTAGGGTTAGGGTTAGGGTTAGGGTTAGGGTTAGGGTTAGGGTTAGGGTTAGGGTTAGGGTTAGGATGAATGAACACCACAAGAACAATCCAAGATTAGGGTTAGGGTTAGGGTTAGGGTTAGGGTTAGGGTTAGGGTTAGGGTTAGGGTTAGGGTTAGGGTTAGGGTTAGGGTTAAGGTTAGGGTTAGGGTTAGGGTGAATGAACACCGCAAGAAAAATCCAAGAATAGGGTTAGGGTTAGGGTTAGGGTTAGGGTTAGGGTTAGGGTTAGGGTTAGGGTTAGGGTGAATGAACACCGCAAGAACAATCCAAGAATAGGGTTAGGGTTAGGGTTAGGGTTAGGGTTAGGGTTAGGGTTAGGGTTAGGGTTAGGGTTAGGGTTAGGGTTAGGGTTAGTATGAATGAACACCGCAAGAACAATCCAAGATTAGGGTTAGGGTTAGGGTTAGGGTTAGGGTTAGGGTTAGGGTTAGGGTTAGGCTTAGGGTTAGGGTTAGGATGAATGAACACCGCAAGAACAATCCAAGATTAGGGTTAGGGTTAGGGTTAGGGTTAGGATGAATGAACACTACAAGAACAATCCAAGAATAGGGTTAGGGTTAGGGTTAGGGTTAGGGTTAGGGTTAGGGTTAGGGTTAGGGTTAGGATGAATGAACACCGCAAGAACAATCCAAGATTAGGGTTAGGGTTAGGGTTAGGGTTAGGGTTAGGGTTAGGGTTAGGGTTAGGGTTAGGGTTAGGGTTAGGGTTAGGGATAGGGTTAGGGTTAGGTTTAGGATGAATGAACACCGCAAGAACAATCCAAGATTAGGGTTAGGGTTAGGGTTAGGGTTAGGGTTAGGGTTAGGGTTAGGGTTAGGCTTAGGGTTACGGTTAGGATGAATGAACACTACAAGAACAATCCAAGATTAGGGTTAGGGTTAGGGTTAGGGTTAGGGTTAGGGTTAGGGTTAGGGTTAGGGTTAGGGTTAGGGTTAGGGTTAGGGTTAGGGTTAGGGTTAGGGTGAATGAACACCGCAAGAACAATCCAAGAATAGGGTTAGGGTTAGGGTTAGGGTTAGGGTTAGGGTGAAAGAACACCGCAAGAACAATCCCAGAATAGGGTTAGGGTTAGGGTTAGGGTTAGGGTTAGGGTTAGGGTTAGGGTTAGGGTTAGGGTTAGGGTTAGGGTTAGGGTTAGGGTTAGGATGAAT
>NW_028113146.1:340000-345000 GCF_964234715.1 Podarcis melisellensis | reverse complement strand
GGGTTAGGGTTAGGGTTAGGGTTAGGGTTAGGGTTAGGGTTAGGGTTAGGATGAATGAACACCGCAAGAACAATCCAAGATTAGGGTTAGGGTTAGGGTTAGGGTTAGGGTTAGGGTTAGGGTTAGGGTTAGGGTGAATGAACACCGCAAGAACAATCCAAGAATAGGGTTAGGGTTAGGGTTAGGGTGAATGAACACCGCAAGAACAATGCAAGAATAGGGTTAGGGTTAGGGTTAGGGTTAGGGTTAGGGTTAGGGTTAGGGTTAGGGTTAGGGTTAGGGTTAGGGTTAGGGTTAGGATGAATGAACACCGCAAGAACAATCCAAGATTAGGGTTAGGGTTAGGGTTAGGGTTAGGGTTAGGGTTAGGGTTAGGGTTAGGGTTAGGGTTAGGGTTAGGGTTAGGGTTAGGATGAATGAACACTACAAGAACAATCCAAGAATAGGGTTAGGGTTAGGGTTAGGGTTAGGGTTAGGGTTAGGATGAATGAACACCACAAGAACAATCCAAGATTAGGGTTAGGGTTAGGGTTAGGTTTAGGGTTAGGGTTAGGCTTAGGGTGAATGAACACCGCAAGAACAATCCAAGAATAGGGTTAGGGTTAGGGTTAGGGTTAGGGTTAGGGTTAGAGTTAGGATTAGGTTAGGGTTAGGGTTAGGGTTAGGGTTAGGGTTAGGTTTAGGGTTAGGGTTAGGGTTAGGGTTAGGGTTAGGGTTAGGGTTAGGGTTAGGGTTAGGGTTAGGGTTAGGGTTAGGGTGAATGACCACCGCAAGAACAATCCAAGATTAGGGTTAGGGTTAGGGTTAGGGTTAGGGTTAGGGTTAGGGTTAGGGTTAGGGTTAGGGTTAGGGTTAGGGTTAGGGTTAGGATGAATGAACACCGCAAGAACAATCCAAGATAAGGGTTAGTGTTAGTGTTAGTGTTAGGGTTAGGGTTAGGGTTACGGTTAGGGTTAGGGTTAGGGTTAGGGTTAGGTTTAGGGTTAGGGTTAGGGTTAGGGTTAGGGTGAATGAACACCGCAAGAACATTCCAAGAATAGGGATAGGGTTAGGGTTAGGGTTAGGGTTAGGGTTAGGGTTAGGGTTAGGGTTAGGGTTAGGATTAGGGTTAGGGTTAGGGTTAGGGTTAGGGTTAGGGTAAGGGTTAGGGTTAGGGTTAGGGTGAATGAACACCGCAAGAACAATCCAAGAATAGGGTTAGGGTTAGGGTTAGGGTTAGGGTTAGGGTTAGGGTTAGGGTTAGGGTTAGGGTTAGGGTTAGGGTTAGGGTTAGGATGAATGAACACCGCAAGAACAATCCAAGATAAGGGTTAGGGTTAGGGTTAGGGTTACGGTTAGGGTTAGGGTTAGGGTTAGGGTTAGGGTTAGGGTTAGGGTTAGGGTTAGGTTTAGGATGAATGAACACCGCAAGAACAATCCAAGATTAGGGTTAGGGTTAGGGTTAGGGTTAGGGTTAGGGTTAGGGTTAGGGTTAGGGTTAGGGTTAGGGTTAGGCTTAGGCTTAGGCTTAGGCTTAGGCTTAGGCTTAGGCTTAGGGTTAGGGTTAGGGTTAGGGTTAGGATGAATGAACACTACAAGAACAATCCAAGATTAGGGTTAGGGTTAGGGTTAGGGTTAGGGTTAGGGTTAGGGTTAGGGTTAGGGTTAGGGTTAGGGTTAGGATGAATGAACACCGCAAGAACAATCCAAGATTAGGGTTAGGGTTAGGGTTAGGGTTAGGGTTAGGGTTAGGGTTAGGGTTAGGGTGAATGAACACCGCAAGAACAATCCAAGAATAGGGTTAGGGTTAGGGTTAGGGTTAGGGTGAATGAACACCGCAAGAACAATGCAAGAATAGGGTTAGGGTTAGGGTTAGGGTTAGGGTTAGGGTTAGGGTTAGGGTTAGGGTTAGGGTTAGGGTTAGGGTTAGGGTTAGGGTTAGGATGAATGAACACCGCAAGAACAATCCAAGATTAGGGTTAGGGTTAGGGTTAGGGTTAGGGTTAGGGTTAGGGTTAGGGTTAGGGTTAGGGTTAGGGTTAGGGTTAGGGTTAGGATGAATGAACACTACAAGAACAATCCAAGAATAGGGTTAGGGTTAGGGTTAGGGTTAGGGTTAGGGTTAGGGTTAGGATGAATGAACACCGCAAGAACAATCCAAGATTAGGGTTAGGGTTACGGTTAGGGTTAGGGTTAGGGTTAGGATGAATGAACACTACAAGAACAATCCAAGGTTAGGGTTAGGGTTAGGGTTAGGGTGAATGAACACCGTAAGAACAATCCAAGATTAGGGTTAGGGTTAGGGTTAGGGTTAGGGTTAGGGTTAGGGTTAGGGTTAGGGTTAGGGTTAGGGTTAGGGTTAGGGTTAGGGTTAGGGTTAGGGTTAGGGTTAGGGTTAGGATGAATGAACACCGCAAGAACAATCCAAGATTACGGTTAGGGTTAGGGTTAGGGTTAGGGTTAGGGTTAGGGTTAGGGTTAGGGTTAGGGTTAGGGTTAGGATGAATGAACACCGCAAGAACAATCCAAGATTAGGGTTAGGGTTAGGGTTAGGGTTAGGGTTAGGGTTAGGGTTAGGGTTAGGGTTAGGGTTAGGGTTAGGATGAATGAACACTACAAGAACAATCCAAGAATAGGGTTAGGGTTAGGGTTAGGGTTAGGGTTAGGGTTACGGTTAGGGTTAGGGTTAGGGTTAGGCTTAGGATGAATGAACACCGCAAGAACAATCCAAGATTAGGGTTAGGGTTAGGGTTAGGGTTAGGGTTAGGGTTAGGGTTAGGGTTAGGGTTAGGGTTAGGTTTAGGGTTAGGGTTAGGGTTAGGATGAATGAACACTACAAGAACAATCCAAGGTTAGGGTTAGGGTTAGGGTTAGGGTTAGGGTTAGGGTTAATGAACACCGCAAGAACACTCCAAGATTAGGGTTAGGGTTAGGGTTAGGGTTAGGGTTAGGGTTAGGGTTAGGGTTAGGGTTAGGGTTAGGATGAATGAACACCACAAGAACAATCCAAGATTAGGGTTAGGGTTAGGGTTAGGGTTAGGGTTAGGGTTAGGGTTAGGGTTAGGATTAGGGTGAATGAACACCGCAAGAACAATCCAAGAATAGGGTTAGGGTTAGGGTTAGGGTTAGGGTTAGGGTTAGGGTTAGGGTTAGGGTTAGGATTAGGGTTAGGGTTAGGGTTAGGGTTAGGGTTAGGTTTAGGGTTAGGGTTAGGGTTAGGGTTAGGGTTAGGGTGAATGAACACCGCAAGAACAATCCAAGATTAGGGTTAGGGTTAGGGTTAGGGTTAGGGTTAGGGTTAGGGTTAGGGTTAGGGTTAGGGTTAGGATGAATGAACACCGCAAGAACAATCCAAGATAAGGGTTAGTGTTAGTGTTAGTGTTAGGGTTAGGGTTACGGTTAGGGTTAGGGTTAGGGTTAGGTTTAGGGTTAGGGTTAGGGTTAGGGTTAGGGTTAGGGTTAGGGTTAGGCTTAGGCTTAGGCTTAGGGTTAGGGTTAGGATGAATGAACACTACAAGAACAATCCAAGATTAGGGTTAGGGTTAGGGTTAGGGTTAGGGTTAGGGTTAGGGTTAGGGTTAGGGTTAGGGTTAGGGTTAGGATGAATGAACACCGCAAGAACAATCCAAGATTAGGGTTAGGGTTAGGGTTAGGGTTAGGGTTAGGGTTAGGGTTAGGGTTAGGGTGAATGAACACCGCAAGAACAATCCAAGAATAGGGTTAGGGTTAGGGTTAGGGTTAGGGTGAATGAACACCGCAAGAACAATGCAAGAATAGGGTTAGGGTTAGGGTTAGGGTTAGGGTTAGGGTTAGGGTTAGGGTTAGGGTTAGGGTTAGGATGAATGAACACCGCAAGAACAATCCAAGATTAGGGTTAGGGTTAGGGTTAGGGTTAGGGTTAGGGTTAGGATGAATGAACACTACAAGAACAATCCAAGAATAGGTTTAGGGTTAGGGTTAGGGTTAGGATGAATGAACACCGCAAGAACAATCCAAGATTAGGGTTAGGGTTACGGTTAGGGTTAGGGTTAGGGTTAGGATGAATGAACACTACAAGAACAATCCAAGGTTAGGGTTAGGGTTAGGGTTAGGGTGAATGAACACCGTAAGAACAATCCAAGATTAGGGTTAGGGTTAGGGTTAGGGTTAGGGTTAGGGTTAGGGTTAGGGTTAGGGTTAGGGTTAGGGTTAGGGTTAGGGTTAGGGTTAGGGTTAGGGTTAGGATGAATGAACACCGCAAGAACAATCCAAGATTACGGTTAGGGTTAGGGTTAGGGTTAGGGTTAGGGTTAGGGTTAGGGTTAGGGTTAGGATGAATGAACACCGCAAGAACAATCCAAGATTAGGGTTAGGGTTAGGGTTAGGGTTAGGGTTAGGGTTAGGGTTAGGGTTAGGGTTAGGGTTAGGGTTAGGGTTAGGGTTAGGATGAATGAACACTACAAGAACAATCCAAGAATAGGGTTAGGGTTAGGGTTAGGGTTAGAGTTAGGGTTACGGTTAGGGTTAGGGTTAGGGTTAGGCTTAGGATGAATGAACACCGCAAGAACAATCCAAGATTAGGGTTAGGGTTAGGGTTAGGGTTAGGGTTAGGGTTAGGGTTAGGATGAATGAACACTACAAGAACAATCCAAGGTTAGGGTTAGGGTTAGGGTTAGGGTTAGGGTTAGGGTTAGGGTTAATGAACACCGCAAGAACACTCCAAGATTAGGGTTAGGGTTAGGGTTAGGGTTAGGGTTAGGGTTAGGGTTAGGGTTAGGGTTAGGGTTAGGGTTAGGGTTAGGGTTAGGATGAATGAACACCACAAGAACAATCCAAGATTAGGGTTAGGGTTAGGGTTAGGGTTAGGGTTAGGGTTAGGGTTAGGGTTAGGGTTAGGGTTAGGATTAGGATTAGGGTGAATGAACACCGCAAGAACAATCCAAGAATAGGGTTAGGGTTAGGGTTAGGGTTAGGGTTAGGGTTAGGATTAGGGTTAGGGTTAGGGTTAGGGTTAGGGTTAGGGTTAGGGTTAGGTTTAGGGT
>NW_028113146.1:320000-322500 GCF_964234715.1 Podarcis melisellensis | reverse complement strand
TTAGTGTTAGTGTTAGTGTTAGGGTTAGGGTTAGGGTTAGGGTTACGGTTAGGGTTAGGGTTAGGTTTAGGGTTAGGGTTAGGGTTAGGGTTAGGGTGAATGAACACCGCAAGAACATTCCAAGAATAGGGATAGGGTTAGGGTTAGGGTTAGGGTTAGGGTTAGGGTTAGGGTTAGGATTAGGGTTAGGGTTAGGGTTAGGGTTAGGGTTAGGGTTAGGGTTAGGGTAAGGGTTAGGGTTAGGGTTAGGGTGAATGAACACCGCAAGAACAATCCAAGAATAGGGTTAGGGTTAGGGTTAGGGTTAGGGTTAGGGTTAGGGTTAGGGTTAGGGTTAGGGTTAGGATGAATGAACACCGCAAGAACAATCCAAGATAAGGGTTAGGGTTAGGGTTAGGGTTAGGGTTAGGGTTAGGGTTAGGGTTAGGTTTAGGATGAATGAACACCGCAAGAACAATCCAAGATTAGGGTTAGGGTTAGGGTTAGGGTTAGGGTTAGGGTTAGGGTTAGGGTTAGGGTTAGGGTTAGGCTTAGGCTTAGGCTTAGGCTTAGGCTTAGGCTTAGGCTTAGGGTTAGGGTTAGGGTTAGGATGAATGAACACTACAAGAACAATCCAAGATTAGGGTTAGGGTTAGGGTTAGGGTTAGGGTTAGGGTTAGGGTTAGGGTTAGGGTTAGGGTTAGGGTTAGGGTTAGGATGAATGAACACCGCAAGAACAATCCAAGATTAGGGTTAGGGTTAGGGTTAGGGTTAGGGTTAGGGTTAGGGTTAGGGTGAATGAACACCGCAAGAACAATCCAAGAATAGGGTTAGGGTTAGGGTTAGGGTTAGGGTGAATGAACACCGCAAGAACAATGCAAGAATAGGGTTAGGGTTAGGGTTAGGGTTAGGGTTAGGGTTAGGGTTAGGGTTAGGGTTAGGGTTAGGGTTAGGGTTAGGGTTAGGGTTAGGATGAATGAACACCGCAAGAACAATCCAAGATTAGGGTTAGGGTTAGGGTTAGGGTTAGGGTTAGGGTTAGGGTTAGGGTTAGGATGAATGAACACTACAAGAACAATCCAAGAATAGGGTTAGGGTTAGGGTTAGGGTTAGGGTTAGGGTTAGGATGAATGAACACCGCAAGAACAATCCAAGATTAGGGTTAGGGTTACGGTTAGGGTTAGGGTTAGGGTTAGGATGAATGAACACTACAAGAACAATCCAAGGTTAGGGTTAGGGTTAGGGTTAGGGTGAATGAACACCGTAAGAACAATCCAAGATTAGGGTTAGGGTTAGGGTTAGGGTTAGGGTTAGGGTTAGGGTTAGGGTTAGGGTTAGGGTTAGGGTTAGGGTTAGGGTTAGGGTTAGGGTTAGGGTTAGGATGAATGAACACCGCAAGAACAATCCAAGATTACGGTTAGGGTTAGGGTTAGGGTTAGGGTTAGGGTTAGGGTTAGGATGAATGAACACCGCAAGAACAATCCAAGATTAGGGTTAGGGTTAGGGTTAGGGTTAGGGTTAGGGTTAGGGTTAGGGTTAGGGTTAGGGTTAGGGTTAGGGTTAGGATGAATGAACACTACAAGAACAATCCAAGAATAGGGTTAGGGTTAGGGTTAGGGTTAGGGTTAGGGTTAGGGTTAGGGTTACGGTTAGGGTTAGGGTTAGGGTTAGGCTTAGGATGAATGAACACCGCAAGAACAATCCAAGATTAGGGTTAGGGTTAGGGTTAGGGTTAGGGTTAGGGTTAGGGTTAGGGTTAGGGTTAGGGTTAGGTTTAGGGTTAGGGTTAGGGTTAGGATGAATGAACACTACAAGAACAATCCAAGGTTAGGGTTAGGGTTAGGGTTAGGGTTAGGGTTAGGGTTAATGAACACCGCAAGAACACTCCAAGATTAGGGTTAGGGTTAGGGTTAGGGTTAGGGTTAGGGTTAGGGTTAGGGTTAGGATGAATGAACACCACAAGAACAATCCAAGATTAGGGTTAGGGTTAGGGTTAGGGTTAGGGTTAGGGTTAGGGTTAGGGTTAGGGTTAGGATTAGGGTGAATGAACACCGCAAGAACAATCCAAGAATAGGGTTAGGGTTAGGGTTAGGGTTAGGGTTAGGGTTAGGGTTAGGATTAGGGTTAGGGTTAGGGTTAGGGTTAGGTTTAGGGTTAGGGTTAGGGTTAGGGTTAGGGTTAGGGTTAGGGTGAATGAACACCGCAAGAACAATCCAAGATTAGGGTTAGGGTTAGGGTTAGGGTTAGGGTTAGGGTTAGGGTTAGGGTTAGGGTGAATGAACACCGCAAGAACAATCCAAGATAAGGGTTAGTGTTAGTGTTAGTGTTAGGGTTAGGGTTACGGTTAGGGTTAGGGTTAGGGTTAGGTTTAGGGTTAGGGTTAGGGTTAGGGTTAGGGTTAGGCTTAGGCTTAGGCTTAGGCTTAGGGTTAGGGTTAGGATGAATGAACACTACAAGAACAATCCAAGATTAGGGTTAGGGTTAGGGTTAGGGTTAGGGTTAGGGTTAGGGTTAGGGTTAG
>NW_028113146.1:302500-312500 GCF_964234715.1 Podarcis melisellensis | reverse complement strand
TTAGGGTTACGGTTAGGGTTAGGGTTAGGTTTAGGGTTAGGGTTAGGGTTAGGGTTAGGGTGAATGAACACCGCAAGAACATTCCAAGAATAGGGATAGGGTTAGGGTTAGGGTTAGGGTTAGGGTTAGGGTTAGGGTTAGGGTTAGGATTAGGGTTAGGGTTAGGGTTAGGGTTAGGGTTAGGGTTAGGGTTAGGGTAAGGGTTAGGGTTAGGGTTAGGGTGAATGAACACCGCAAGAACAATCCAAGAATAGGGTTAGGGTTAGGGTTAGGGTTAGGGTTAGGGTTAGGGTTAGGGTTAGGGTTAGGGTTAGGATGAATGAACACCGCAAGAACAATCCAAGATAAGGGTTAGGGTTAGGGTTAGGGTTAGGGTTAGGGTTAGGGTTAGGGTTAGGGTTAGGGTTAGGTTTAGGATGAATGAACACCGCAAGAACAATCCAAGATTAGGGTTAGGGTTAGGGTTAGGGTTAGGGTTAGGGTTAGGGTTAGGGTTAGGGTTAGGGTTAGGGTTAGGCTTAGGCTTAGGCTTAGGCTTAGGCTTAGGCTTAGGCTTAGGGTTAGGGTTAGGGTTAGGGTTAGGATGAATGAACACTACAAGAACAATCCAAGATTAGGGTTAGGGTTAGGGTTAGGGTTAGGGTTAGGGTTAGGGTTAGGGTTAGGGTTAGGGTTAGGATGAATGAACACCGCAAGAACAATCCAAGATTAGGGTTAGGGTTAGGGTTAGGGTTAGGGTTAGGGTTAGGGTTAGGGTTAGGGTTAGGGTTAGGGTTAGGGTTAGGGTTAGGGTTAGGGTTAGGGTGAATGAACACCGCAAGAACAATCCAAGAATAGGGTTAGGGTTAGGGTTAGGGTTAGGGTGAATGAACACCGCAAGAACAATGCAAGAATAGGGTTAGGGTTAGGGTTAGGGTTAGGGTTAGGGTTAGGGTTAGGGTTAGGGTTAGGGTTAGGGTTAGGGTTAGGGTTAGGGTGAATGAACACCGCAAGAACAATCCAAGATTAGGGTTAGGGTTAGGGTTAGGGTTAGGGTTAGGGTTAGGGTTAGGGTTAGGGTTAGGATGAATGAACACTACAAGAACAATCCAAGAATAGGGTTAGGGTTAGGGTTAGGGTTAGGGTTAGGGTTAGGATGAATGAACACTGCAAGAACAATCCAAGATTAGGGTTAGGGTTACGGTTAGGGTTAGGGTTAGGGTTAGGATGAATGAACACTACAAGAACAATCCAAGGTTAGGGTTAGGGTTAGGGTTAGGGTGAATGAACACCTTAAGAACAATCCAAGATTAGGGTTAGGGTTAGGGTTAGGGTTAGGGTTAGGGTTAGGGTTAGGGTTAGGGTTAGGGTTAGGGTTAGGATGAATGAACACCGCAAGAACAATCCAAGATTACGGTTAGGGTTAGGGTTAGGGTTAGGGTTAGGGTTAGGGTTAGGGTTAGGGTTAGGATGAATGAACACCGCAAGAACAATCCAAGATTAGGGTTAGGGTTAGGGTTAGGGTTAGGGTTAGGGTTAGGGTTAGGGTTAGGGTTAGGATGAATGAACACTACAAGAACAATCCAAGAATAGGGTTAGGGTTAGGGTTAGGGTTAGGGTTAGGGTTAGGGTTACGGTTAGGGTTAGGGTTAGGGTTAGGCTTAGGATGAATGAACACCGCAAGAACAATCCAAGATTAGGGTTAGGGTTAGGGTTAGGGTTAGGGTTAGGGTTAGGGTTAGGGTTAGGGTTAGGGTTAGGGTTAGGTTTAGGGTTAGGGTTAGGGTTAGGATGAATGAACACTACAAGAACAATCCAAGGTTAGGGTTAGGGTTAGGGTTAGGGTTAGGGTTAGGGTTAGGGTTAATGAACACCGCAAGAACACTCCAAGATTAGGGTTAGGGTTAGGGTTAGGGTTAGGGTTAGGGTTAGGGTTAGGGTTAGGGTTAGGGTTAGGGTTAGGGTTAGGATGAATGAACACCACAAGAACAATCCAAGATTAGGGTTAGGGTTAGGGTTAGGGTTAGGGTTAGGGTTAGGGTTAGGGTTAGGGTTAGGGTTAGGGTTAGGGTTAGGGTTAGGGTTAGGATTAGGGTGAATGAACACCGCAAGAACAATCCAAGAATAGGGTTAGGGTTAGGGTTAGGGTTAGGGTTAGGATTAGGGTTAGGGTTAGGGTTAGGGTTAGGTTTAGGGTTAGGGTTAGGGTTAGGGTTAGGGTTAGGGTGAATGAACACCGCAAGAACAATCCAAGATTAGGGTTAGGGTTAGGGTTAGGGTTAGGGTTAGGGTTAGGGTTAGGGTTAGGGTTAGGGTTAGGGTTAGGGTTAGGGTTAGGATGAATGAACACCGCAAGAACAATCCAAGATAAGGGTTAGTGTTAGTGTTAGTGTTAGGGTTAGGGTTACGGTTAGGGTTAGGGTTAGGGTTAGGTTTAGGGTTAGGGTTAGGGTTAGGGTTAGGCTTAGGCTTAGGCTTAGGCTTAGGCTTAGGGTTAGGGTTAGGATGAATGAACACTACAAGAACAATCCAAGATTAGGGTTAGGGTTAGGGTTAGGGTTAGGGTTAGGGTTAGGGTTAGGGTTAGGGTTAGGGTTAGGGTTAGGGTTAGGGTTAGGATGAATGAACACCGCAAGAACAATCCAAGATTAGGGTTAGGGTTAGGGTTAGGGTTAGGGTTAGGGTTAGGGTTAGGGTTAGGGTGAATGAACACCGCAAGAACAATCCAAGAATAGGGTTAGGGTTAGGGTTAGGGTTAGGGTGAATGAACACCGCAAGAACAATGCAAGAATAGGGTTAGGGTTAGGGTTAGGGTTAGGGTTAGGGTTAGGGTTAGGGTTAGGGTTAGGGTTAGGATGAATGAACACCGCAAGAACAATCCAAGATTAGGGTTAGGGTTAGGGTTAGGGTTAGGGTTAGGGTTAGGGTTAGGGTTAGGATGAATGAACACTACAAGAACAATCCAAGAATAGGGTTAGGGTTAGGGTTAGGGTTAGGATGAATGAACACCGCAAGAACAATCCAAGATTAGGGTTAGAGTTACGGTTAGGGTTAGGGTTAGGGTTAGGATGAATGAACACTACAAGAACAATCCAAGGTTAGGGTTAGGGTTAGGGTTAGGGTGAATGAACACCGTAAGAACAATCCAAGATTAGGGTTAGGGTTAGGGTTAGGGTTAGGGTTAGGGTTAGGGTTAGGGTTAGGGTTAGGGTTAGGGTTAGGGTTAGGATGAATGAACACCGCAAGAACAATCCAAGATTACGGTTAGGGTTAGGGTTAGGGTTAGGGTTAGGGTTAGGGTTAGGGTTAGGGTTAGGGTTAGGATGAATGAACACCGCAAGAACAATCCAAGATTAGGGTTAGGGTTAGGGTTAGGGTTAGGGTTAGGGTTAGGGTTAGGGTTAGGGTTAGGATGAATGAACACTACAAGAACAATCCAAGAATAGGGTTAGGGTTAGGGTTAGGGTTAGGGTTACGGTTAGGGTTAGGGTTAGGGTTAGGCTTAGGATGAATGAACACCGCAAGAACAATCCAAGATTAGGGTTAGGGTTAGGGTTAGGGTTAGGGTTAGGGTTAGGGTTAGGGTTAGGGTTAGGGTTAGGGTTAGGGTTAGGGTTAGGGTTAGGGTTAGGGTTAGGATGAATGAACACTACAAGAACAATCCAAGGTTAGGGTTAGGGTTAGGGTTAGGGTTAGGGTTAATGAACACCGCAAGAACACTCCAAGATTAGGGTTAGGGTTAGGGTTAGGGTTAGGGTTAGGGTTAGGGTTAGGGTTAGGGTTAGGGTTAGGGTTAGGATGAATGAACACCACAAGAACAATCCAAGATTAGGGTAGGGTTAGGGTTAGGGTTAGGGTTAGGGTTAGGGTTAGGGTTAGGGTTAGGGTTAGGGTTAGGGTTAGGGTTAGGGTTAGGATTAGGGTGAATGAACACCGCAAGAACAATCCAAGATTAATGTTAGGGTTAGGATTAGGATTAGGGTTAGGGTTAGGGTTAGGGTTAGGGTTAGGGTTAGGGTTAGGGTTAGGATGAATGAACACCGCAAGAACAATCCAAGATTACGGTTAGGGTTAGGGTTAGGGTTAGGGTTAGGGTGAATGAACACCGCAAGAACAATCCAAGAATAGGGTTAGGGTTAGGGTTAGGGTTAGGGTTAGGGTTAGGGTTAGGGTTAGGGTTAGGGTTAGGGTTAGGATTAGGGTTAGGGTTAGGGTTAGGGTAAGGGTTAGGGTTAGGGTGAATGAACACCGCAAGAACAATCCAAGAATAGGGTTAGGGTTAGGGTTAGGGTTAGGGTTAGGGTTAGTGTTAGGGTTAGGGTTAGGGTTAGGATTAGGGTTAGGGTTAGGGTTAGGGTTAGGTTTATGGTTAGGGTTAGGGTTAGGGTTAGGGTTAGGGTTAGGGTTAGGGTTAGGGTTAGGGTGAATGAACACCGCAAGAACATTCCAAGATTAGGGTTAGGGTTAGGGTTAGGGTTAGGGTTAGCGTTAGGGTTAGGGTTAGGGTTAGGGTTAGGGTTAGGGTTAGGGTTAGGGTTAGGGTTAGGATGAATGAACACCGCAAGAACAATCCAAGATAAGGGTTAGTGTTAGTGTTAGTGTTAGGGTTAGGGTTAGGGTTAGGGTTACGGTTAGGGTTAGGGTTAGGTTTAGGGTTAGGGTTAGGGTTAGGGTTAGGGTTAGGGTTAGGGTTAGGGTTAGGGTTAGGGTTAGGGTTAGGGTTAGGGTTAGGGTTAGGGTTAGGGTTAGGGTTAGGTTTAGGATGAATGAACACCGCAAGAACAATCCAAGATTAGGGTTAGGGTTAGGGTAAGGGTTAGGATGAATGAACACTACAAGAACAATCCAAGATAAGGGTTAGGGTTAGGGTTAGGGTTAGGGTTAGGGTTAGGGTTAGGGTTAGGGTTAGGGTTAGGGTTAGGGTTAGGGTTAGGGTTAGGGTTAGGGTTAGGGTTAGGGTTAGGGTAAGGGTTAGGGTGAATGAACACCGCAAGAACAATCCAAGAATAGGGTTAGGGTTAGGGTTAGGGTTAGGGTTAGGGTTAGGGTTAGGGTTAGGGTTAGGGTTAGGGTTAGGGTTAGGGTTAGGGTTAGGGTTAGGGTTAGGGTTAGGGTTAGAGTGAATGAACACCGGAAGAACAATCCAAGAATAGGGTTAGGGTTAGGGTTAGGGTTAGGGTTAGGGTTAGAGTTAGGGTTAGGGTTAGGGTTAGGGTTAGGTTTAGGATGAATGAACACCGCAAGAACAATCCAAGATTAGGGTTAGGGTTAGGGTTAGGATGAATGAACACTACAAGAACAATCCAAGATTAGGGTTAGGGTTAGGGTTAGGGTTAGGGTTAGGGTTAGGGTTAGGGTTAGGGTTAGGGTTAGGGTTAGGGTTAGGGTTAGGGTGAATGAACACCGCAAGAACAATCCAAGATTAAGGTTAGGGTTAGGATTAGGATTAGGGTTAGGGTTAGGGTTAGGGTTAGGGTTAGGGTTAGGGTTAGGGTTAGGGTTAGGATGAATGAACACCGCAAGAACAATCCAAGATTACGGTTAGGGTTAGGGTTAGGGTTAGGGTTAGGGTTAGGGTGAATGAACACCGCAAGAACAATCCAAGAATAGGGTTAGGGTTAGGGTTAGGGTTAGGGTTAGGATTAGGGTTAGGGTTAGGGTTAGGATGAACGAACACCACAAGAACAATCCAAGAATAGGGTTAGGGTTAGGGTTAGGGTTAGGGTTAGGGTTAGGGTTAGGGTTAGGGTTAGGGTTAGGGTTAGGGTTAGGGTTAGGATGAACGAACACCACAAGAACAATCCAAGAATAGGGTTAGGGTTAGGGTTAGGGTTAGGGTTAGGGTTAGGGTTAGGGTTAGGGTTAGGGTTAGGGTTAGGATGAATGAACACCGCAAGAACAATCCAAGATAAGGGTTAGGGTTAGGGTTAGGGTTAGGGTTAGGGTTAGGGTTAGGGTTGGGGTTAGGGTTAGGGTTAGGGTTAGGGTTAGGGTTAGGGTTAGGGTTAGGGTTAGGGTTAGGGTTAGGGTTAGGATGAATGAACACCGCAAGAACAATCCAAGATAAGGGTTAGGGTTAGGGTTAGGGTTAGGGTTAGGGTTAGGGTTAGGGTTAGGGTTAGGGTTAGGGTTAGGGTGAATGAACACCGCAAGAAGAATCCAAGATTAGGGTTAGGGTTAGGGTTAGGGTTAGGGTTAGGGTTAGGGTTAGGGTTAGGGTTAGGGTTAGGGTTAGGGTTAGGCTTAGGCTTAGGCTTAGGCTTAGGCTTAGGGTTAGGGTTAGGGTTATGGTTAAGGTTAGGATGAATGAACACTACAAGAACAATCCAAGATTAGGGTTAGGGTTAGGGTTAGGGTTAGGGTTAGGGTTAGGGTTAGGGTTAGGGTTAGGGTTAGGATGAATGAACACCGCAAGAACAATCCAAGATTAGGGTTAGGGTTAGGGTTAGGGTTAGGGTTAGGGTTAGGGTTAGGGTTAGGGTTAGGGTTAGGATGAATGAACACCGCAAGAACAATCCAAGATTAGGGTTAGGGTTAGGGTTAGGGTTAGGGTTAGGGTTAGGGTTAGGGTTAGGGTTAGGATGAATGAACACTACAAGAACAATCCAAGAATAGGGTTAGGGTTAGGGTTAGGGTTAGGGTTAGGGTTAGGGTTAGGGTTAGGATGAATGAACACCGCAAGAACAATCCAAGATTAGGGTTAGGGTTAGGGTTAGGGTTAGGGTTAGGGTTAGGGTTAGGGTTAGGGTTAGGGTTAGGATGAATGAACACTACAAGAACAATCCAAGGTTAGGGTTAGGGTTAGGGTTAGGGTTAGGGTTAGGGTTAGGGTTAGGGTTAGGGTTAGGGTTAGGGTTAGGGTGAATGAACACCGCAAGAACAATCCAAGATTAGGGTTAGGGTAACGGTTAGGGTAAGGGTAAGGGTTAGGGTTAGGGTTAGGGTTAGGGTAAGGGTTAGGGTTAGGATGAATGAACACCGCAAGAACAATCCAAGATTACGGTTAGGGTTAGGGTTAGGGTTAGGGTTAGGGTTAGGGTTAGGGTTAGGGTTAGGGTTAGGGTTAGTATGAATGAACACTACAAGAACAATCCAAGATTAGGGTTAGGGTTAGGGTTAGGGTTAGGGTTAGGGTTAGGGTTAGGGTTAGGATGAATGAACACCGCAAGAACAATCCAAGATTAGGGTTAGGGTTAGGGTTAGGGTTAGGGTTAGGGTTAGGGTTAGGGTTAGGGTTAGGGTGAATGAACACCGCAAGAACAATCCAAGAATAGGGTTAGGGTTAGGGTTAGGGTTAGGGTTAGGGTTAGGGTGAATGAACACCGCAAGAACAATCCAAGAATAGGGTTAGGGTTAGGGTTAGGGTTAGGGTTAGGGTTAGGGTTAGGGTTAGGGTTAGGGTTAGGGTTAGGATGAATGAACACCGCAAGAACAATCCAAGATTAGGGTTAGGGTTAGGGTTAGGGTTAGGGTTAGGGTTAGGGTTAGGGTTAGGGTTAGGGTTAGGGTTAGGGTTAGGGTTAGGGTTAGGGTTAGGCTTAGGCTTAGGCTTAGGCTTAGGCTTAGGCTTAGGCTTAGGCTTAGGCTTAGGCTTAGGCTTAGGCTTAGGGTTATGGTTAAGGTTAGGATGAATGAACACTACAAGAACAATCCAAGATTAGGGTTAGGGTTAGGGTTAGGGTTAGGGTTAGGGTTAGGGTTAGGGTTAGGGTTAGGGTTAGGGTTAGGGTTAGGATGAATGAACACCGCAAGAACAATCCAAGATTAGGGTTAGGGTTAGGGTTAGGGTTAGGGTTAGGGTTAGGGTTAGGCTTAGGGTTAGGGTTAGGGTTAGGGTTAGGGTTAGGATGAATGAACACCGCAAGAACAATCCAAGATTAGGGTTAGGGTTAGGGTTAGGGTTAGGGTTAGGGTTAGGGTTAGGGTTAGGGTTAGGGTTAGGGTTAGGATGAATGAACACTACAAGAACAATCCAAGAATAGGGTTAGGGTTAGGGTTAGGGTTAGGGTTAGGGTTAGGGTTAGGATGAATGAACACCGCAAGAACAATCCAAGATTAGGGTTAGGGTTAGGGTTAGGGTTAGGGTTAGGGTTAGGGTTAGGGTTAGGGTTAGGATGAATGAACACTACAAGAACAATCCAAGGTTAGGGTTAGGGTTAGGGTTAGGGTTAGGGTTAGGGTTAGGGTTAGGGTGAATGAACACCGCAAGAACAATCCAAGATTAGGGTTAGGGTAAGGGTTAGGGTAAGGGTAAGGGTTAGGGTTAGGGTTAGGGTTAGGGTTAGGGTTAGGGTTAGGATGAATGAACACCGCAAGAACAATCCAAGATTACGGTTAGGGTTAGGGTTAGGGTTAGGGTTAGGGTTAGGGTTAGGGTTAGGGTTAGGGTTAGGGTTAGGGTTAGTATGAATGAACACTACAAGAACAATCCAAGATTAGGGTTATGGTTAGGGTTAGGGTTAGGGTTAGGGTTAGGGTTAGGGTTAGGGTTAGGGTTAGGATGAATGAACACCGCAAGAACAATCCAAGATTAGGGTTAGGGTTAGGGTTAGGGTTAGGGTTAGGGTTAGGGTTAGGGTTAGGGTTAGGGTTAGGGTTAGGGTTAGGGTTAGGGTTAGGGTTAGGGTTAGGGTTAGGGTTAGGGTGAATGAACACCGCAAGAACAATCCAAGAATAGGGTTAGGGTTAGGGTTAGGGTTAGGGTTAGGGTGAATGAACACCGCAAGAACAATCCAAGAATAGGGTTAGGGTTAGGGTTAGGGTTAGGGTTAGGGTTAGGGTTAGGGTTAGGGTTAGGGTTAGGGTTAGGGTTAGGGTTAGGATGAATGAACACCGCAAGAACAATCCAAGATTAGGGTTAGGGTTAGGGTTAGGGTTAGGATGAATGAACACTACAAGAACAATCCAAGAATAGGGTTAGGGTTAGGGTTAGGGTTAGGGTTAGGGTTAGGGTTAGGGTTAGGGTTAGGGTTAGGGTTGGGATGAATGAACACCGCAAGAACAATCCAAGATTAGGATTAGGGTTAGGGTTAGGGTTAGGGTTAGGGTTAGGGTTAGGGTTAGGGTTAGGGTTAGGGTTAGGGTTAGGATGAATGAACACTACAAGAACAATCCAAGGTTAGGGTTAGGGTTAGGGTTAGGGTTAGGGTTAGGGTGAATGAACACCGCAAGAACAATCCAAGATTAGGGTTAGGGTTAGGGTTAGGGTTAGGGTTAGGGTTAGGGTTAGGGTTAGGGTTAGGGTTAGGGTTAGGGTTAGGATGAATGAACACCACAAGAACAATCCAAGATTAGGGTTAGGGTTAGGGTTAGGGTTAGGGTTAGGGTTAGGGTTAGGGTTAGGGTTAGGGTGAATGAACACCGCAAGAACAATCCAAGAATAGGGTTAGGGTTAGGGTTAGGATTAGGGTTAGGGTTAGGGTTAGGGTTAGGTTTAGGTTTAGGGTTAGGGTTAGGGTTAGGGTTAGGGTTAGGGTTAGGGTTAGGGTTAGGGTTAGGGTTAGGGTTAGGGTTAGGATGAATGAACACCGCAAGAAGAATCCAAGATTAGGGTTAGGGTTAGGGTTAGGGTTAGGGTTAGGGTTAGGGTTAGGGTTAGGGTTAGGGTTAGGCTTAGGCTTAGGCTTAGGCTTAGGCTTAGGCTTAGGCTTAGGGTTATGGTTAAGGTTAGGATGAATGAACACTACAAGAACAATCCAAGATTAGGGTTAGGGTTAGGGTTAGGGTTAGGGTTAGGGTTAGGGTTAGGGTTAGGGTTAGGGTTAGGGTTAGGGTTAGGGTTAGGATGAATGAACACCGCAAGAACAATCCAAGATTAGGGTTAGGGTTAGGGTTAGGGTTAGGGTTAGGGTTAGGGTTAGGGTTAGGGTTAGGGTTAGGGTTAGGGTTAGGATGAATGAACACCGCAAGAACAATCCAAGATTAGGGTTAGGGTTAGGGTTAGGGTTAGGGTTAGGGTTAGGGTTAGGGTTAGGATGAATGAACACTACAAGAACAATCCAAGAATAGGGTTAGGGTTAGG
>NW_028113146.1:277500-280000 GCF_964234715.1 Podarcis melisellensis | reverse complement strand
CAAGAATAGGGTTAGGGTTAGGGTTAGGGTTAGGGTTAGGGTTAGGATTAGGGTTAGGGTTAGGGTTAGGGTTAGGGTTAGGGTTAGGGTTAGGGTTAGGGTGAATGAACACCGCAAGAACAATCCAAGATTAGGGTTAGGGTTAGGGTTAGGGTTAGGGTTAGGGTTAGGATGAATGAACACCACAAGAACAATCCAAGATTAGGGTTAGGGTTAGGGTTAGGGTTAGGGTTAGGGTTAGGGTTAGGGTTAGGGTTAGGGTTAGGGTTAGGGTTAGGGTTAGGGTTAGGGTTAGGGTGAATGAACACCGCAAGAACAATCCAAGAATAGGGTTAGGGTTAGGGTTAGGGTTAGGGTTAGGGTTAGGGTTAGGGTTAGGGTTAGGGTTAGGGTTAGGGTTAGGGTTAGGATGAATGAACACCGCAAGAACAATCCAAGATTAGGGTTAGGGCTAGGGCTAGGGCTAGGGTTAGGGTTAGGGTTAGGGTTAGGGTTAGGGTGAATGAACACCGCAAGAAATATCCAAGATTTGGGTTAGGGTTAGGGTTAGGGTTAAGGTTAGGGTTAGGGTTAGGGTTAGGGTTAGGGTTAGGGTTAGGGTTAGGGTTAGGGTTAGGGTTAGGGTTAGGGTGAATGAACACCGCAAGAGCAATCCAAGATTAGGGTTAGGGTAAGGGTTAGGGTTAGGGTTAGGGTTAGGGTTAGTTTTAGGGTTAGGGTTAGGGTTAGGGTTAGGGTTAGGGTTAGGGTTAGGGTTAGGGTTAGGGTTAGGGTTGGGGTTAGGGTTAGGGTTAGGGTTAGGGTTAGGGTTAGGGTTAGGGTTAGGATGAATGAACACCGCAAGAACAATCCAAGATTAGGGTTAGGGTTAGGGTTAGGGTTAGGGTTAGGGTTAGGGTTAGGGTTAGGGTTAGGGTTAGGATGAATGAACACCACAAGAACAATCCAAGATTAGGGTTAGGGTTAGGGTTAGGGTTAGGGTTAGGGTTAGGGTTAGGGTTAGGGTGAATGAACACCGCAAGAACAATCCAAGAATAGGGTTAGGGTTAGGGTTAGGGTTAGGGTTAGGGTTAGGGTTAGGGTGAATGAACACCGCAAGAACAATCCAAGATAAGGGTTAGTGTTAGGTTTAGGGTTAGGGTTAGGGTTAGGGTTAAGGTTAAGGTTAGGTTTAGGATTAGGGTTAGGGTTAGGGTTAGGGTTAGGGTTAGGGTTAGGGTTAGGGTTAGGGTTAGGGTTAGGGTTAGGGTTAGGGTGAATGAACACCGCAAGAACAATCCAAGAATAGGGTTAGGGTTAGGGTTAGGGTTAGGGTTAGGGTTAGGGTTAGGGTTAGGGTTAGGGTTAGGGTTAGGGTTAGAGTGAATGAACACCGGAAGAACAATCCAAGAATAGGGTTAGGGTTAGGGTTAGGGTTAGGGTTAGGGTTAGGGTTAGGGTTAGGGTTAGGGTTAGGGTTAGGGTTAGGGTTAGGGTTAGGGTTAGGGTTAGGATGAATGAACACTACAAGAACAATCCAAGATAAGGGTTAGTGTTAGTGTTAGTGTTAGTGTTAGTGTTAGGGTTAGGGTTAGGGTTAGGGTTAGGGTTAGGGTTAGGGTTAGGGTTAGAGTTAGGGTTAGGGTTAGGTTTAGGATGAATGAACACCGCAAGAACAATCCAAGATTAGGGTTAGGGTTAGGGTTAGGGTTAGGGTTAGGGTTAGGGTTAGGGTTAGGGTTAGGGTGAATGAACACCGCAAGAACAATCCAAGAATAGGGTTAGGGTTAGGGTTAGGGTTAGGGTTAGGGTTAGGGTTAGGGTTAGGATTAGGGTTAGGGTTAGGGTTAGGGTTAGGGTTAGGGTTAGGGTGAATGAACAACACAAGAACAATCCAAGATTAGGGTTAGGGTTAGGGTTAGGGTTAGGGTTAGGGTTAGGGTTAGGATGAATGAACACCACAAGAACAATCCAAGATTAGGGTTAGGGTTAGGGTTAGGGTTAGGGTTAGGGTTAGGGTGAATGAACACCGCAAGAACAATCCAAGAATAGGGTTAGGGTTAGGGTTAGGGTTAGGGTTAGGGTTAGGGTTAGGGTTAGGGTTAGGGTTAGGGTTATGGTTAGGGTTAGGGTTAGGGTAAGGGTAAGGGTTAGGGTTAGGGTTAGGGTGAATGAACACCGCAAGAACAATCCAAGATAAGGGTTAGTGTTAGGTTTAGGTTTAGGGTTAGGGTTAGGGTTAGCGTTAGGGTTAGGGTGAATGAACACCGCAAGAACAATCCAAGAATAGGGTTAGGGTTAGGGTTAGGGTTAGGGTTAGGGTTAGGGTTAGGGTTAGGGTTAGGGTTAGGGTTAGGGTTAGAGTGAATGAACACCGGAAGAACAATCCAAGAATAGGGTTAGGGTTAGGGTTAGGGTTAGGGTTAGGGTTAGGGTTAGGGTTAGGGTTAGGGTTAGGGTTAGGGTTCGGATGAATGAACACTACAAGAACAATCCAAGATTAGGGTTAGGGTTAGGGTTA
>NW_028113146.1:205000-215000 GCF_964234715.1 Podarcis melisellensis | reverse complement strand
TTAGGGTTAGGGTTAGGGTTAGGGTTAGGGTTAGGGTTAGGGTTAGGGTTAGGGTTAGGATGAATGAACACTACAAGAACAATCCAAGGTTAGGGTTAGGGTTAGGGTTAGGGTTAGGGTTAGGGTTAGGGTTAGGGTTAATGAACACCGCAAGAACACTCCAAGATTAGGGTTAGGGTTAGGGTTAGGGTTAGGGTTAGGGTTAGGGTTAGGGTTAGGGTTAGGGTTAGGATGAATGAACACCACAAGAACAATCCAAGATTAGGGTTAGGGTTAGGGTTAGGGTTAGGGTTAGGGTTAGGGTTAGGGTTAGGGTTAGGGTTAGGGTTAGGATTAGGGTGAATGAACACCGCAAGAACAATCCAAGAATAGGGTTAGGGTTAGGGTTAGGGTTAGGGTTAGGGTTAGGGTTAGGATTAGGGTTAGGGTTAGGGTTAGGGTTAGGGTTAGGGTTAGGGTTAGGGTTAGGGTTAGGTTTAGGGTTAGGGTTAGGGTTAGGGTTAGGGTTAGGGTGAATGAACACCGCAAGAACAATCCAAGATTAGGGTTAGGGTTAGGGTTAGGGTTAGGGTTAGGGTTAGGGTTAGGGTTAGGGTTAGGGTTAGGGTTAGGATGAATGAACTCCGCAAGAACAATCCAAGATAAGGGTTAGTGTTAGTGTTAGTGTTAGTGTTAGGGTTAGGGTTAGGGTTAGGGTTAGGGTTAGGGTTAGGGTTAGGATGAATGAACACCGCAAGAACAATCCAAGATTAGGGTTAGGGTTAGGGTTAGGGTTAGGATGAATGAACACTACAAGAACAATCCAAGATAAGGGTTAGGGTTAGGGTTAGGGTTAGGGTTAGGGTTAGGGTTAGAGTTAGGGTTAGAGTTAGGGTTAGGGTTAGGGTTAGGGTTAGGGTTAGGGTTAGGGTTAGGGTTAGGGTTAGGGTGAATGAACACCGCAAGAACAATCCAAGAATAGGGTTAGGGTTAGGGTTAGGGTTAGGGTTAGGGTTAGGGTTAGGGTTAGGGTTAGGGTTAGGGTTAGGGTTAGGGTTAGGGTTAGGGTTAGGGTTAGGGTTAGAGTGAATGAACACCGGAAGAACAATCCAAGAATAGGGTTAGGGTTAGGGTTAGGGTTAGGGTTAGGGTTAGGTTTAGGATGAATGAACACCGCAAGAACAATCCAAGATTAGGGTTAGGGTTAGGGTTAGGATGAATGAACACTACAAGAACAATCCAAGATTAGGGTTAGGGTTAGGGTTAGGGTTAGGGTTAGGGTTAGGGTTAGGGTTAGGGTTAGGGTTAGGGTTAGGGTTAGGGTTAGGGTTAGGGTTAGGGTTAGGGTTAGGGTTAGGGTGAATGAACACCGCAAGAACAATCCAAGATTAAGGTTAGGGTTAGGATTAGGGTTAGGGTTAGGGTTAGGGTTAGGGTTAGGGTTAGGGTTAGGGTTAGGGTTAGGGTTAGGGTTAGGATGAATGAACACCGCAAGAACAATCCAAGATTACGGTTAGGGTTAGGGTTAGGGTTAGGGTGAATGAACACCGCAAGAACAATCCAAGAATAGGGTTAGGGTTAGGGTTAGGGTTAGGGTTAGGGTTAGGGTTAGGGTTAGGGTTAGGGTTAGGGTTAGGATTAGGGTTAGGGTTAGGGTTAGGGTAAGGGTTAGGGTTAGGGTGAATGAACACCGCAAGAACAATCCAAGAATAGGGTTAGGGTTAGGGTTAGGGTTAGTGTTAGGGTTAGGGTTAGTGTTAGGATTAGGGTTAGGGTTAGGGTTAGGTTTATGGTTAGGGTTAGGGTTAGGGTTAGGGTTAGGGTTAGGGTTAGGGTTAGGGTTAGGGTGAATGAACACCGCAAGAACATTCCAAGATTAGGGTTAGGGTTAGGGTTAGGGTTAGCGTTAGGGTTAGGGTTAGGGTTAGGGTTAGGGTTAGGGTTAGGGTTAGGGTTAGGGTTAGGGTTAGGGTTAGGGTTAGGGTTAGGGTTAGGATGAATGAACACCGCAAGAACAATCCAAGATAAGGGTTAGTGTTAGTGTTAGTGTTAGTGTTAGGGTTAGGGTTAGGGTTACGGTTAGGGTTAGGGTTAGGTTTAGGGTTAGGGTTAGGGTTAGGGTTAGGGTTAGGGTTAGGGTTAGGGTTAGGGTTAGGGTTAGGTTTAGGATGAATGAACACCGCAAGAACAATCCAAGATTAGGGTTAGGGTTAGGGTTAGGGTTAGGATGAATGAACACTACAAGAACAATCCAAGATAAGGGTTAGGGTTAGGGTTAGGGTTAGGGTTAGAGTTAGGGTTAGGGTTAGGGTTAGGGTTAGGGTTAGGGTTAGGGTTAGGGTTAGGGTAAGGGTTAGGGTGAATGAACACCGCAAGAACAATCCAAGAATAGGGTTAGGGTTAGGGTTAGGGTTAGGGTTAGGGTTAGGGTTAGGGTTAGGGTTAGGGTTAGGGTTAGGGTTAGGGTTAGGGTTAGGGTTAGGGTTAGGGTTAGGGTTAGGGTTAGGGTTAGAGTGAATGAACACCGGAAGAACAATCCAAGAATAGGGTTAGGGTTAGGGTTAGGGTTAGGGTTAGGGTTAGGGTTAGAGTTAGGGTTAGGGTTAGGTTTAGGTTTAGGATGAATGAACACCGCAAGAACAATCCAAGATTAGGGTTAGGGTTAGGGTTAGGATGAATGAACACTACAAGAACAATCCAAGATTAGGGTTAGGGTTAGGGTTAGGGTTAGGGTTAGGGTTAGGGTTAGGGTTAGGGTTAGGGTTAGGGTTAGGGTTAGGGTGAATGAACACCGCAAGAACAATCCAAGATTAAGGTTAGGGTTAGGATTAGGATTAGGGTTAGGGTTAGGGTTAGGGTTAGGGTTAGGATGAATGAACACCGCAAGAACAATCCAAGATTACGGTTAGGGTTAGGGTTAGGGTTAGGGTTAGGGTTAGGGTGAATGAACACCGCAAGAACAATCCAAGAATAGGGTTAGGGTTAGGGTTAGGGTTAGGGTTAGGGTTAGGATTAGGGTTAGGGTTAGGGTTAGGGTTAGGGTTAGGGTTAGGGTTAGGGTTAGGGTTAGGGTTAGGGTGAATGAACACCGCAAGAACAATCCAAGAATAGGGTTAGGGTTAGGGTTAGGGTTAGGGTTAGGGTTAGGATGAACGAACACCACAAGAACAATCCAAGAATAGGGTTAGGGTTAGGGTTAGGGTTAGGGTTAGGGTTAGGGTTAGGGTTAGGGTTAGGGTTAGGATGAATGAACACCGCAAGAACAATCCAAGATAAGGGTTAGGGTTAGGGTTAGGGTTAGGGTTAGGGTTAGGGTGAATGAACACCGCAAGAACAATCCAAGATTAAGGTTAGGGTTAGGATTAGGGTTAGGGTTAGGGTTAGGGTTAGGGTTAGGGTTAGGGTTAGGATGAATGAACACCGCAAGAACAATCCAAGATTACGGTTAGGGTTAGGGTTAGGGTTAGGCTGAATGAACACCGCAAGAACAATCCAAGAATAGGGTTAGGGTTAGGGTTAGGGTTAGGGTTAGGGTTAGGGTTAGGGTTAGGGTTAGGGTTAGGGTTAGGGTTAGGATTAGGGTTAGGGTTAGGGTTAGGGTAAGGGTTAGGGTTAGGGTGAATGAACACCGCAAGAACAATCCAAGAATAGGGTTAGGGTTAGGGTTAGGGTTGGGGTTAGGGTTAGTGTTAGGGTTAGGGTTAGTGTTAGGATTAGGGTTAGGGTTAGGGTTAGGGTTAGGTTTATGGTTAGGGTTAGGGTTAGGGTTAGGGTTAGGGTTAGGGTTAGGGTTAGGGTTAGGGTGAATGAACACCGCAAGAACATTCCAAGATTAGGGTTAGGGTTAGGGTTAGGGTTAGCGTTAGGGTTAGGGTTAGGGTTAGGGTTAGGGTTAGGGTTAGGGTTAGGGTTAGGGTTAGGATGAATGAACACCGCAAGAACAATCCAAGATAAGGGTTAGTGTTAGTGTTAGTGTTAGGGTTAGGGTTAGGGTTACGGTTAGGGTTAGGGTTAGGGTTAGGGTTAGGGTTAGGGTTAGGGTTAGGGTTAGGTTTAGGATGAATGAACACCGCAAGAACAATCCAAGATTAGGGTTAGGGTTAGGGTTAGGGTTAGGATGAATGAACACTACAAGAACAATCCAAGATAAGGGTTAGGGTTAGGGTTAGGGTTAGGGTTAGGGTTAGAGTTAGGGTTAGGGTTAGGGTTAGGGTTAGGGTTAGGGTTAGGGTTAGGGTTAGGGTAAGGGTTAGGGTGAATGAACACCGCAAGAACAATCCAAGAATAGGGTTAGGGTTAGGGTTAGGGTTAGGGTTAGGGTTAGGGTTAGGGTTAGGGTTAGGGTTAGGGTTAGGGTTAGGGTTAGGGTTAGGGTTAGGGTTAGGGTTAGAGTGAATGAACACCGGAAGAACAATCCAAGAATAGGGTTAGGGTTAGGGTTAGGGTTAGGGTTAGGGTTAGGGTTAGAGTTAGGGTTAGGGTTAGGGTTAGGGTTAGGTTTAGGATGAATGAACACCGCAAGAACAATCCAAGATTAGGGTTAGGGTTAGGGTTAGGATGAATGAACACTACAAGAACAATCCAAGATTAGGGTTAGGGTTAGGGTTAGGGTTAGGGTTAGGGTTAGGGTTAGGGTTAGGGTTAGGGTTAGGGTTAGGGTTAGGGTTAGGGTGAATGAACACCGCAAGAACAATCCAAGATTAAGGTTAGGGTTAGGATTAGGATTAGGGTTAGGGTTAGGGTTAGGGTTAGGGTTAGGATGAATGAACACCGCAAGAACAATCCAAGATTACGGTTAGGGTTAGGGTTAGGGTTAGGGTTAGGGTTAGGGTGAATGAACACCGCAAGAACAATCCAAGAATAGGGTTAGGGTTAGGGTTAGGGTTAGGGTTAGGGTTAGGGTTAGGATTAGGGTTAGGGTTAGGGTTAGGGTTAGGGTTAGGGTTAGGGTTAGGGTTAGGGTTAGGGTTAGGGTAAGGGTTAGGGTTAGGGTTAGGGTGAATGAACACCGCAAGAACAATCCAAGAATAGGGTTAGGGTTAGGGTTAGGGTTAGGGTTAGGGTTAGGATGAACGAACACCACAAGAACAATCCAAGAATAGGGTTAGGGTTAGGGTTAGGGTTAGGGTTAGGGTTAGGGTTAGGGTTAGGATGAATGAACACCGCAAGAACAATCCAAGATAAGGGTTAGGGTTAGGGTTAGGGTTAGGGTTAGGGTTAGGGTTAGGGTTAGGGTTGGGGTTAGGGTTAGGGTTAGGGTTAGGGTTAGGGTTAGGGTTAGGGTTAGGGTTAGGGTTAGGGTTAGGGTTAGGGTTAGGGTTAGGATGAATGAACACCGCAAGAACAATCCAAGATAAGGGTTAGGGTTAGGGTTAGGGTTAGGGTTAGGGTTAGGGTTAGGGTTAGGGTTAGGGTTAGGGTTAGGGTTAGGGTTAGGGTTAGGGTTAGGGTTAGGGTTAGGGTTAGGATGAATGAACACCGCAAGAAGAATCCAAGATTAGGGTTAGGGTTAGGGTTAGGGTTAGGGTTAGGGTTAGGCTTAGGCTTAGGCTTAGGCTTAGGCTTAGGCTTAGGCTTAGGCTTAGGCTTAGGGTTATGGTTAAGGTTAGGATGAATGAACACTACAAGAACAATCCAAGATTAGGGTTAGGGTTAGGGTTAGGGTTAGGGTTAGGGTTAGGGTTAGGGTTAGGGTTAGGGTTAGGATGAATGAACACCGCAAGAACAATCCAAGATTAGGGTTAGGGTTAGGGTTAGGGTTAGGGTTAGGGTTAGGGTTAGGGTTAGGGTTAGGGTTAGGGTTAGGATGAATGAACACCGCAAGAACAATCCAAGATTAGGGTTAGGGTTAGGGTTAGGGTTAGGGTTAGGGTTAGGGTTAGGGTTAGGATGAATGAACACTACAAGAACAATCCAAGAATAGGGTTAGGGTTAGGGTTAGGGTTAGGGTTAGGGTTAGGGTTAGGATGAATGAACACCGCAAGAACAATCCAAGATTAGGGTTAGGGTTAGGGTTAGGGTTAGGGTTAGGGTTAGGGTTAGGGTTAGGGTTAGGGTTAGGGTTAGGATGAATGAACACTACAAGAACAATCCAAGGTTAGGGTTAGGGTTAGGGTTAGGGTTAGGGTTAGGGTTAGGGTTAGGGTTAGGGTTAGGGTGAATGAACACCGCAAGAACAATCCAAGATTAGGGTTAGGGTAAGGGTTAGGGTAAGGGTAAGGGTTAGGGTTAGGGTTAGGGTTAGGGTTAGGGTTAGGATGAATGAACACCGCAAGAACAATCCAAGATTACGGTTAGGGTTAGGGTTAGGGTTAGGGTTAGGGTTAGGGTTAGGGTTAGGGTTAGTATGAATGAACACTACAAGAACAATCCAAGATTAGGGTTAGGGTTAGGGTTAGGGTTAGGGTTAGGGTTAGGGTTAGGGTTAGGGTTAGGATGAATGAACACCGCAAGAACAATCCAAGATTAGGGTTAGGGTTAGGGTTAGGGTTAGGGTTAGGGTTAGGGTTAGGGTTAGGGTTAGGGTTAGGGTTAGGGTGAATGAACACCGCAAGAACAATCCAAGAATAGGGTTAGGGTTAGGGTTAGGGTTAGGGTTAGGGTGAATGAACACCGCAAGAACAATCCAAGAATAGGGTTAGGGTTAGGGTTAGGGTTAGGGTTAGGGTTAGGGTTAGGGTTAGGGTTAGGGTTAGGGTTAGGATGAATGAACACCGCAAGAACAATCCAAGATTAGGGTTAGGGTTAGGGTTAGGGTTAGGGTTAGGGTTAGGGTTAGGGTTAGGGTTAGGGTTAGGGTTAGGATGAATGAACACCGCAAGAAGAATCCAAGATTAGGGTTAGGGTTAGGGTTAGGGTTAGGGTTAGGGTTAGGGTTAGGGTTAGGGTTAGGGTTAGGCTTAGGCTTAGGCTTAGGCTTAGGCTTAGGCTTAGGCTTAGGGTTATGGTTAAGGTTAGGATGAATGAACACTACAAGAACAATCCAAGATTAGGGTTAGGGTTAGGGTTAGGGTTAGGGTTAGGGTTAGGGTTAGGGTTAGGATGAATGAACACCGCAAGAACAATCCAAGATTAGGGTTAGGGTTAGGGTTAGGGTTAGGGTTAGGGTTAGGGTTAGGGTTAGGATGAATGAACACCGCAAGAACAATCCAAGATTAGGGTTAGGGTTAGGGTTAGGGTTAGGGTTAGGGTTAGGGTTAGGGTT
The DNA here is from genome assembly GCF_964234715.1 of Podarcis melisellensis. Taxonomy (NCBI): domain Eukaryota; kingdom Metazoa; phylum Chordata; class Lepidosauria; order Squamata; family Lacertidae; genus Podarcis; species Podarcis melisellensis. The sequence continues at coordinate 207,817 of NW_028113146.1, read as the reverse complement.
AGGGTTAGGGTGAATGAACACTACAAGAACAATCCAAGAATAGGGTTAGGGTTAGGGTTAGGGTTAGGGTTAGGGTTAGGGTTAGGGTTAGGGTTAGGATGAATGAACACCGCAAGAACAATCCAAGATTAGGGTTAGGGTTAGGGTTAGGGTTAGGGTTAGGGTTAGGGTTAGGGTTAGGGTTAGGGTTAGGATGAATGAACACTACAAGAACAATCCAAGGTTAGGGTTAGGGTTAGGGTTAGGGTTAGGGTTAGGGTTAGGGTTAGGGTTAGGGTTAGGGTTAGGGTTAGGGTTAGGGTTAGGGTGAATGAACACCGCAAGAACAATCCAAGATTAGGGTTAGGGTAAGGGTTAGGGTAAGGGTAAGGGTTAGGGTTAGGGTTAGGGTTAGGGTTAGGGTTAGGGTTAGGGTTAGGATGAATGAACACCGCAAGAACAATCCAAGATTACGGTTAGGGTTAGGGTTAGGGTTAGGGTTAGGGTTAGGGTTAGTATGAATGAACACTACAAGAACAATCCAAGATTAGGGTTAGGGTTAGGGTTAGGGTTAGGGTTAGGGTTAGGGTTAGGGTTAGGATGAATGAACACCGCAAGAACAATCCAAGATTAGGGTTAGGGTTAGGGTTAGGGTTAGGGTTAGGGTTAGGGTTAGGGTTAGGGTTAGGGTTAGGGTTAGGGTTAGGGTTAGGGTTAGGGTGAATGAACACCGCAAGAACAATCCAAGAATAGGGTTAGGGTTAGGGTTAGGGTTAGGGTTAGGGTGAATGAACACCGCAAGAACAATCCAAGAATAGGGTTAGGGTTAGGGTTAGGGTTAGGGTTAGGGTTAGGGTTAGGGTTAGGGTTAGGGTTAGGGTTAGGATGAATGAACACCGCAAGAACAATCCAAGATTAGGGTTAGGGTTAGGGTTAGGGTTAGGGTTAGGGTTAGGGTTAGGGTTAGGGTTAGGGTTAGGGTTAGGATGAATGAACACTACAAGAACAATCCAAGGTTAGGGTTAGGGTTAGGGTTAGGGTTAGGGTTAGGGTTAGGGTTAGGGTTAGGGTGAATGAACACCGCAAGAACAATCCAAGATTAGGGTTAGGGTAAGGGTTAGGGTAAGGGTAAGGGTTAGGGTTAGGGTTAGGGTTAGGGTTAGGGTTAGGATGAATGAACACCGCAAGAACAATCCAAGATTACGGTTAGGGTTAGGGTTAGGGTTAGGGTTAGGGTTAGGGTTAGGGTTAGTATGAATGAACACTACAAGAACAATCCAAGATTAGGGTTAGGGTTAGGGTTAGGGTTAGGGTTAGGGTTAGGGTTAGGGTTAGGGTTAGGATGAATGAACACCGCAAGAACAATCCAAGATTAGGGTTAGGGTTAGGGTTAGGGTTAGGGTTAGGGTTAGGGTTAGGGTTAGGGTTAGGGTTAGGGTTAGGGTTAGGGTTAGGGTGAATGAACACCGCAAGAACAATCCAAGAATAGGGTTAGGGTTAGGGTTAGGGTTAGGGTTAGGGTGAATGAACACCGCAAGAACAATCCAAGAATAGGGTTAGGGTTAGGGTTAGGGTTAGGGTTAGGGTTAGGGTTAGGGTTAGGGTTAGGGTTAGGATGAATGAACACCGCAAGAACAATCCAAGATTAGGGTTAGGGTTAGGGTTAGGGTTAGGGTTAGGGTTAGGGTTAGGGTTAGGGTTAGGGTTAGGGTTAGGGTTAGGGTTAGGGTTAGGATGAATGAACACCGCAAGAAGAATCCAAGATTAGGGTTAGGGTTAGGGTTAGGGTTAGGGTTAGGGTTAGGGTTAGGGTTATAGTTAGGGTTAGGGTTAGGGTTAGGCTTAGGCTTAGGCTTAGGCTTAGGCTTAGGGTTATGGTTAAGGTTAGGATGAATGAACACTACAAGAACAATCCAAGATTAGGGTTAGGGTTAGGGTTAGGGTTAGGGTTAGGGTTAGGGTTAGGGTTAGGGTTAGGGTTAGGATGAATGAACACCGCAAGAACAATCCAAGATTAGGGTTAGGGTTAGGGTTAGGGTTAGGGTTAGGGTTAGGGTTAGGGTTAGGATGAATGAACACCGCAAGAACAATCCAAGATTAGGGTTAGGGTTAGGGTTAGGGTTAGGGTTAGGGTTAGGGTTAGGGTTAGGGTGAATGAACACTACAAGAACAATCCAAGAATAGGGTTAGGGTTAGGGTTAGGGTTAGGGTTAGGGTTAGGGTTAGGGTTAGGATGAATGAACACCGCAAGAACAATCCAAGATTAGGGTTAGGGTTAGGGTTAGGGTTAGGGTTAGGGTTAGGGTTAGGGTTAGGGTTAGGATGAATGAACACTACAAGAACAATCCAAGGTTAGGGTTAGGGTTAGGGTTAGGGTTAGGGTTAGGGTTAGGGTTAGGGTTAGGGTTAGGGTTAGGGTGAATGAACACCGCAAGAACAATCCAAGATTAGGGTTAGGGTAAGGGTTAGGGTAAGGGTAAGGGTTAGGGTTAGGGTTAGGGTTAGGGTTAGGGTTAGGGTTAGGGTTAGGATGAATGAACACCGCAAGAACAATCCAAGATTACGGTTAGGGTTAGGGTTAGGGTTAGGGTTAGGGTTAGGGTTAGGGTTAGTATGAATGAACACTACAAGAACAATCCAAGATTAGGGTTAGGGTTAGGGTTAGGGTTAGGGTTAGGGTTAGGGTTAGGGTTAGGGTTAGGGTTAGGATGAATGAACACCGCAAGAACAATCCAAGATTAGGGTTAGGGTTAGGGTTAGGGTTAGGGTTAGGGTTAGGGTTAGGGTTAGGGTTAGGGTTAGGGTTAGGGTTAGGGTGAATGAACACCGCAAGAACAA
>NW_028113146.1:170000-172500 GCF_964234715.1 Podarcis melisellensis | reverse complement strand
GGGTGAATGAACACCGCAAGAACAATCCAAGAATAGGGTTAGGGTTAGGGTTAGGGTTAGGGTTAGGGTTAGGGTTAGGGTTAGGGTTAGGGTTAGGGTTAGGGTTAGGGTTAGGGCTAGGGTTAGGGTTAGGGTTAGGGTTAGGGTTAGGGTTAGGATGAATGAACACTACAAGAACAATCCAAGAATAGGGTTAGGGTTAGGGTTAGGGTTAGGGTTAGGGTTAGGGTTAGGGTGAATGAACACCGCAAGAACAATCCAAGATTAGGGTTAGGGTTAGGGTTAGGGTTAGGGTTAGGGTTAGGGTTAGGGTTAGGGTTAGGGTTAGGGTTAGGGTTAGGGTTAGGGTTAGGGTTAGGGTAAGGGTTAGGGTTAGGGTTAGGATGAATGAACACTACAAGAACAATCCAAGGTTAGGGTTAGGGTTAGGGTTAGGGTTAGGGTTAGGGTTAGGGTTAGGGTTAGGGTGAATGAACACCGCAAGAACAATCCAAGATTAGGGTTAGGGTTAGGGTTAGGGTTAGGGGTAGGGTTAGGGTGAATGAACACCGCAAGAACAATCCAAGAATAGGGTTAGGGTTAGGGTTAGCGTTAGGGTTAGGGTTAGGGTTAGGGTTAGGGTTAGGGTTAGGGTTAGGATGAATGAACAACGCAAGAACAATCCAAGATAAGGGTTAGTGTTAGTGTTAGTGTTAGTGTTAGTGTTAGGGTTAGGGTTAGGGTTAGGGTTAGGGTTAGGGTTAGGGTTAAGTTTAGGATGAATGATCACCGCAAGAACAATCCAAGATTAGGGTTAGGGTTAGTGTTAGTGTTAGTGTTAGGGTTAGGGTTAGGGTTAGGGTTAGGGTTAGGGTTAGGGTTAGGGTTAGGGTTAGGGTTAGGGTTAGGTTTAGGATGAATGAACACCGCAAGAACAATCCAAGATTAGGGTTAGGGTTAGGGTTAGGATTAGGGTTAGGGTTAGGGTTAGGGTTAGGGTTAGGGTTAGGGTTAGGGTTAGGTTTAGGTTTAGGTTTAGGTTTAGGGTTAGGGTTAGGGTTGGGGTTAGGGTTAGGGTTAGGGTGAATGAACACCGCAAGAACAATCCAAGATTAGGGTTAGGGTTAGGGTTAGGGTTAGGGTTAGGGTTAGGGTTAGGGTTAGGATGAATGAACACCGCAAGAACAATCCAAGATAAGGGTTAGTGTTAGTGTTAGTGTTAGGGTTAGGGTTAGGGTTAGGGTTACGGTTAGGGTTAGGGTTAGGTTTAGGGTTAGGGTTAGGGTTAGGGTTAGGGTTAGGGTTAGGTTTAGGATGAATGAACACCGCAAGAACAATCCAAGATTAGGGTTAGGGTTAGGGTTAGGGTTAGGATGAATGAACACTACAAGAACAATCCAAGATAAGGGTTAGGGTTAGGGTTAGGGTTAGGGTTAGGGTTAGGGTTAGGGTTAGGGTTAGGGTTAGGGTGAATGAACACCGCAAGAACAATCCAAGAATAGGGTTAGGGTTAGGGTTAGGGTTAGGGTTAGGGTTAGGGTTAGGGTTAGGGTTAGGGTTAGGGTTAGGGTTAGGGTTAGGGTTAGGGTTAGAGTGAATGAACACCGGAAGAACAATCCAAGAATAGGGTTAGGGTTAGGGTTAGGGTTAGGGTTAGGGTTAGGGTTAGGGTTAGGGTTAGGGTTAGGGTTAGGGTTAGGGTTAGGGTTAGGGTTAGGGTTAGAGTTAGGGTTAGGGTTAGGGTTAGGGTTAGGTTTAGGATGAATGAACACCGCAAGAACAATCCAAGATTAGGGTTAGGGTTAGGGTTAGGATGAATGAACACTACAAGAACAATCCAAGATTAGGGTTAGGGTTAGGGTTAGGGTTAGGGTGAATGAACACCGCAAGAACAATCCAAGAATAGGGTTAGGGTTAGGGTTAGGGTTAGGGTTAGGGTTAGGGTTAGGGTTAGGGTTAGGGTTAGGGCTAGGGTTAGGGTTAGGGTTAGGGTTAGGGTTAGGGTTACGGTTAGGGTTAGGATGAATGAACACTACAAGAACAATCCAAGAATAGGGTTAGGGTTAGGGTTAGGGTTAGGGTTAGGGTTAGGTTTAGGATGAATGATCACCGCAAGAACAATCCAAGATTAGGGTTAGGGTTAGGGTTAGGGTTAGGGTTAGGGTTAGGGTTAGGGTTAGGGTTAGGGCTAGGGTTAGGGTTAGGGTTAGGGTTAGGGTTAGGGTTAGGGTTAGGGTTAGGATGAATGAACACTACAAGAACAATCCAAGAATAGGGTTAGGGTTAGGGTTAGGGTTAGGGTTAGGGTTAGGGTTAGGGTTAGGGTTAGGGTTAGGGTTAGGGTTAGGGTTAGGATGAATGAACACTACAAGAACAATCCAAGGTTAGGGTTAGGGTTAGGGTTAGGGTTAGGGTTAGGGTTAGGGTGAATGAACACCGCAAGAACAATCCAAGATTAGGGTTAGGGTTAGGGTTAGGGTTAGGGTTAGGGTTAGGGTTAGGGTTAGGGTTACAGTAAGGG
>NW_028113146.1:155000-160000 GCF_964234715.1 Podarcis melisellensis | reverse complement strand
AATGAACACTACAAGAACAATCCAAGATTAGGGTTAGGGTTAGGGTTAGGGTTAGGGTTAGGGTTAGGGTTAGGGTTAGGGTTAGGGTTAGGGTTAGGATGAATGAACACTACAAGAACAATCCAAGATAAGGGTTAGGGTTAGGGTTAGGGTTAGGGTTAGGGTTAGGGTTAGGGTTAGGGTTAGGGTTAGGGTTAGGATGAATGAACACTACAAGAACAATCCAAGATAAGGGTTAGGGTTAGGGTTAGGGTTAGGGTTAGGGTTAGGGTTAGGGTTAGGGTTAGGGTTAGGGTTAGGATGAATGAACACTACAAGAACAATCCAAGATAAGGGTTAGGGTTAGGGTTAGAGTTAGGGTTAGGGTTAGGGTTAGGGTTAGGGTTAGGGTTAGGGTTAGGGTTAGGGTAAGGGTTAGGGTGAATGAACACCGCAAGAACAATCCAAGAATAGGGTTAGGGTTAGGGTTAGGGTTAGGGTTAGGGTTAGGGTTAGGGTTAGGGTTAGGGTTAGGGTTAGGATGAATGAACACCGCAAGAACAATCCAAGATAAGGGTTAGTGTTAGTGTTAGGGTTATTGTTAGGGTTAGGGTTAGAGTTAGGGTTACGGTTAGGGTTAGGGTTAGGGTTAGGGTTAGGGTTAGGGTTAGGGTTAGGGTTAGGGTTAGGGTTAGGGTTAGGTTTAGGATGAATGATCACCGCAAGAACAATCCAAGATTAGGGTTAGGGTTAGGGTTAGGGTTAGGGTTAGGGTTAGGGTTAGGGTTAGGGTTAGGCTTAGGCTTAGGCTTAGGCTTAGGCTTAGGCTTAGGCTTAGGGTTAGGGTTAGGATGAATGAACACTACAAGAACAATCCAAGATTAGGGTTAGGGTTAGGGTTAGGGTTAGGGTTAGGGTTAGGGTTAGGGTTAGGGTTAGGATGAATGAACACTACAAGAACAATCCAAGATAAGGGTTAGGGTTAGGGTTAGGGTTAGGGTTAGGGTTAGGGTTAGGGTTAGGGTTAGGGTTAGGATGAATGAACACTACAAGAACAATCCAAGATAAGGGTTAGGGTTAGGGTTAGGGTTAGGGTTAGGGTTAGGGTTAGGGTTAGGGTTAGGGTTAGGATGAATGAACACTACAAGAACAATCCAAGATAAGGGTTAGGGTTAGGGTTAGAGTTAGGGTTAGGGTTAGGGTTAGGGTTAGGGTTAGGGTTAGGGTTAGGGTTAGGGTTAGGGTTAGGGTAAGGGTTAGGGTGAATGAACACCGCAAGAACAATCCAAGAATAGGGTTAGGGTTAGGGTTAGGGTTAGGGTTAGGGTTAGAGTGAATGAACACCGCAAGAACAATCCAAGAATAGGGTTAGGGTTAGGGTTAGGGTTAGGGTTAGGGTTAGGGTTAGGGTTAGGGTTAGGGTTAGGGTTAGGGTTAGGGTTAGGTTAGGGTTAGGGTTAGGGTTAGGCTTAGAGTTAGGGTTAGGGTTAGGTTTAGGATGAATGAACACCGCAAGAACAATTCAAGATTAGGGTTAGGGTTAGGGTTAGGGTTAGGGTTAGGGTTAGGGTTAGGGTTAGGGTTAGGGTTAGGGTTAGGGTTAGGATGAATGAACACTACAAGAACAATCCAAGATTAGGGTTAGGGTTAGGGTTAGGGTTAGGGTTAGGGTTAGGGTTAGGGTTAGGGTTAGGGTGAATGAACACCGCAAGAAGAATCCAAGATTAGGGTTAGGATTAGGGTTAGGGTTACGGTTAGGGTTAGGGTTAGGGTTAGGGTTAGGGTTAGGGTTAGGGTTAGGGTTAGGTTTAGGATGAATGATCACCGCAAGAACAATCCAAGATTAGGGTTAGGGTTAGGGTTAGGGTTAGGGTTAGGGTTAGGGTTAGGGTTAGGGTTAGGGTTAGGGTTAGGGTTAGGCTTAGGCTTAGGCTTAGGCTTAGGCTTAGGGTTAGGGTTAGGATGAATGAACACTACAAGAACAATCCAAGATTAGGGTTAGGGTTAGGGTTAGGGTTAGGGTTAGGGTTAGGGTTAGGGTTAGGGTTAGGGTTAGGGTTAGGGTTAGGGTTAGGGTTAGGATGAATGAACACTACAAGAACAATCCAAGATAAGGGTTAGGGTTAGGGTTAGGGTTAGGGTTAGGGTTAGGGTTAGGGTTAGGGTTAGGGTTAGGATGAATGAACACTACAAGAACAATCCAAGATAAGGGTTAGGGTTAGGGTTAGGGTTAGGGTTAGGGTTAGGGTTAGGGTTAGGGTTAGGGTTAGGGTTAGGGTTAGGATGAATGAACACTACAAGAACAATCCAAGATAAGGGTTAGGGTTAGGGTTAGAGTTAGGGTTAGGGTTAGGGTTAGGGTTAGGGTTAGGGTTAGGGTAAGGGTTAGGGTGAATGAACACCGCAAGAACAATCCAAGAATAGGGTTAGGGTTAGGGTTAGGGTTAGGGTTAGGGTTAGGGTTAGAGTGAATGAACACCGGAAGAACAATCCAAGAATAGGGTTAGGGTTAGGGTTAGGGTTAGGGTTAGGGTTAGGGTTAGGGTTAGGGTTAGGGTTAGGGTTAGGGTTAGGGTTAGGTTAGGGTTAGGGTTAGGGTTAGGCTTAGAGTTAGGGTTAGGGTTAGGTTTAGGATGAATGAACACCGCAAGAACAATTCAAGATTAGGGTTAGGGTTAGGGTTAGGGTTAGGGTTAGGGTTAGGGTTAGGATGAATGAACACTACAAGAACAATCCAAGATTAGGGTTAGGGTTAGGGTTAGGGTTAGGGTTAGGGTTAGGGTTAGGATGAATGAACACCGCAAGAACAATCCAAGATTAGGGTTAGGGTTAGGGTTAGGGTTAGGATGAATGAACACTACAAGAACAATCCAAGAATAGGGTTAGGCTTAGGGTTAGGGTTAGGGTTAGGGTTAGGGTTAGGGTTAGGGTTAGGGTTAGGGTTAGGTTTAGGATGAATGAACACCGCAAGAACAATCCAAGATTAGGGTTAGGGTTAGGGTTAGGGTTAGGATGAATGAACACTACAAGAACAATCCAAGATAAGGGTTAGGGTTAGGGTTAGGGTTAGGGTTAGGGTTAGGGTTAGGGTTAGGGTTAGAGTTAGGGTTAGGGTTAGGGTTAGGGTTAGGGTAAGGGTTAGGGTGAATGAACACCGCAAGAACAATCCAAGAATAGGGTTAGGGTTAGGGTTAGGGTTAGGGTTAGGGTTAGGGTTAGGGTTAGGGTTAGAGTGAATGAACACCGGAAGAACAATCCAAGAATAGGGTTAGGGTTAGGGTTAGGGTTAGGGTTAGGGTTAGGGTTAGGGTTAGGGTTAGGGTTAGGATGAATGAACACTACAAGAACAATCCAAGATAAGGGTTAGGGTTAGGGTTAGGGTTAGGGTTAGGGTTAGGGTTAGGGTTAGGGTTAGGGTTAGGGTTAGGGTTAGGATGAATGAACACTACAAGAACAATCCAAGATAAGGGTTAGGGTTAGGGTTAGAGTTAGGGTTAGGGTTAGGGTTAGGGTTAGGGTTAGGGTTAGGGTTAGGGTTAGGGTTAGGGTAAGGGTTAGGGTGAATGAACACCGCAAGAACAATCCAAGAATAGGGTTAGGGTTAGGGTTAGGGTTAGGGTTAGGGTTAGGGTTAGAGTGAATGAACACCGGAAGAACAATCCAAGAATAGGGTTAGGGTTAGGGTTAGGGTTAGGGTTAGGGTTAGGGTTAGGGTTAGGGTTAGGTTAGGGTTAGGGTTAGGGTTAGGCTTAGAGTTAGGGTTAGGGTTAGGTTTAGGATGAATGAACACCGCAAGAACAATTCAAGATTAGGGTTAGGGTTAGGGTTAGGGTTAGGGTTAGGGTTAGGGTTAGGGTTAGGGTTAGGATGAATGAACACTACAAGAACAATCCAAGATTAGGGTTAGGGTTAGGGTTAGGGTTAGGGTTAGGGTTAGGGTTAGGATGAATGAACACCGCAAGAACAATCCAAGATTAGGGTTAGGGTTAGGGTTAGGGTTAGGATGAATGAACACTACAAGAACAATCCAAGAATAGGGTTAGGCTTAGGGTTAGGGTTAGGGTTAGGGTTAGGGTTAGGGTTAGGGTTAGGATGAATGAACACCGCAAGAACAATCCAAGATTAGGGTTAGGGTTAGGGTTAGGGTTAGGATGAATGAACACTACAAGAACAATCCAAGATAAGGGTTAGGGTTAGGGTTAGGGTTAGGGTTAGGGTTAGGGTTAGGGTTAGGGTTAGGGTTAGGGTTAGGGTTAGAGTTAGGGTTAGGGTTAGGGTTAGGGTTAGGGTTAGGGTTAGGGTAAGGGTTAGGGTGAATGAACACCGCAAGAAAAATCCAAGAATAGGGTTAGGGTTAGGGTTAGGGTTAGGGTTAGGGTTAGGGTTAGGGTTAGGGTTAGGGTTAGGGTTAGAGTGAATGAACACCGGAAGAACAATCCAAGAATAGGGTTAGGGTTAGGGTTAGGGTTAGGGTTAGGGTTAGGGTTAGGGTTAGGGTTAGGGTTAGGGTTAGGGTTAGAGTTAGGGTTAGGGTTAGGGTTAGGTTTAGGATGAATGAACACCGCAAGAACAATCCAAGATTAGGGTTAGGGTTAGGGTTAGGATGAATGAACACTACAAGAACAATCCAAGATTAGGGTTAGGGTTAGGGTTAGGGTTAGGGTTAGGGTTAGGGTGAATGAACACCGCAAGAACAATCCAAGAATAGGGTTAGGGTTAGGGTTAGGGTGAATGAACACCGCAAGAACAATCCAAGAATAGGGTTAGGGTTAGGGTTAGGGTTAGGGTTAGGGTTAGGGTTAGGGTTAGGGTGAATGAACACCGCAAGAACAATCCAAGAATAGGGTTAGGGTTAGGGTTAGGGTTAGGGTTAGGGTTAGGGCTAGGGTTAGGGTTAGGGTTAGGGTTAGGGTTAGGGTTAGGGTTAGGATGAATGAACCCTACAAGAACAATCCAAGAATAGGGTTAGGGTTAGGGTTAGGGTTAGGGTTAGGGTTAGGGTTAGGGTTAGGGTTAGGGTT
>NW_028113146.1:142500-152500 GCF_964234715.1 Podarcis melisellensis | reverse complement strand
GGTTAGGGTAAGGGTTAGGGTGAATGAACACCGCAAGAACAATCCAAGAATAGGGTTAGGGTTAGGGTTAGGGTTAGGGTTAGGGTTAGGGTTAGAGTGAATGAACACCGGAAGAACAATCCAAGAATAGGGTTAGGGTTAGGGTTAGGGTTAGGGTTAGGGTTAGGGTTAGGGTTAGGGTTAGGTTAGGGTTAGGGTTAGGGTTAGGCTTAGAGTTAGGGTTAGGGTTAGGTTTAGGATGAATGAACACCGCAAGAACAATTCAAGATTAGGGTTAGGGTTAGGGTTAGGGTTAGGGTTAGGGTTAGGGTTAGGGTTAGGGTTAGGGTTAGGATGAATGAACACTACAAGAACAATCCAAGATTAGGGTTAGGGTTAGGGTTAGGGTTAGGGTTAGGGTTAGGGTTAGGGTTAGGGTTAGGGTGAATGAACACCGCAAGAAGAATCCAAGATTAGGGTTAGGGTTAGGATTAGGGTTAGGGTTAGGGTTAGGGTTAGGGTTAGGGTTAGGATGAATGAACACCGCAAGAACAATCCAAGATTAGGGTTAGGGTTAGGGTTAGGGTTAGGGTTAGGGTTAGGGTTAGGGTTAGGGTTAAGGTTAGGGTTAGGGTGAATGAACACCGCAAGAACAATCCAAGAATAGGGTTAGGGTTAGGGTTAGGGTTAGGGTTAGGGTTAGGGTTAGGGTTAGGGTTAGGGTTAGGGTTAGGGTTAGGGTTAGGGTAAGGGTTAGGGTTAGGGTTAGGGTGAATGAACACCGCAAGAACAATCCAAGAATAGGGTTAGGGTTAGGGTTAGGGTTAGGGTTAGGGTTAGGGTTAGGGTTAGGGTTAGGGTTAGGGTTAGGATGAATGAACACCACAAGAACAATCCAAGAATAGGGTTAGGGTTAGGGTTAGGGTTAGGGTTAGGGTTAGGGTTAGGGTTAGGGTTAGGATGAATGAACACCGCAAGAACAATCCAAGATAAGGGTTAGGGTTAGGGTTAGGGTTAGGGTTAGGGTTAGGGTTAGGATTAGGGTTAGGGTTAGGGTTAGGGTTAGGGTTAGGGTTAGGATGAATGAACACCGCAAGAACAATCCAAGATAAGGGTTAGGGTTAGGGTTAGGGTTAGGGTTAGGGTTAGGGTTAGGGTTAGGGTTAGGATGAATGAACACTACAAGAACAATCCAAGAATAGGGTTAGGGTTAGGGTTAGGGTTAGGGTTAGGGTTAGGGTTAGGGTTAGGGTTAGGGTTAGGGTTAGGGTTAGGGTTAGGGTTAGGGTTAGGGATGGGGTTAGGGTTAGGGTTAGGGTTAGGATGAATGAACACCGCAAGAACAATCCAAGATTAGGGTTAGGGCTAGGGTTAGGGTTAGGGTTAGGGTTAGGGTTAGGATGAATGAACACTACAAGAACAATCCAAGGTTAGGGTTAGGGTTAGGGTTAGGGTTAGGGTTAGGGTTAGGGTTAGGGTTAGGGTGAATGAACACCGCAAGAACAATCCAAGATTAGGGTTAGGGTTAGGGTTAGGGTTAGGGTTAGGGTTAGGGTTAGGGTTAGGGTTAGGGTTAGGGTTAGGGTTAGGGTTAGGATGAATGAACACCACAAGAACAATCCAAGATTAGGGTTAGGGTTAGGGTTAGGGTTAGGGTTAGGGTTAAGGTTAGGGTTAGGGTGAATGAACACCGCAAAAACAATCCAAGAATAGGGTTAGGGTTAGGGTTAGGGTTAGGGTTAGGGTTAGGGTTAGGGTTAGGGTTAGGGTTAGGGTTAGGGTAAGGGTTAGGGTTAGGGTTAGGGTGAATGAACACCGCAAGAACAATCCAAGAATAGGGTTAGGGTTAGGGTTAGGGTTAGGGTTAGGGTTAGGGTTAGGGTTAGGGTTAGGGTTAGGATGAATGAACACCACAAGAACAATCCAAGAATAGGGTTAGGGTTAGGGTTAGGGTTAGGGTTAGGGTTAGGGTTAGGGTTAGGGTTAGGGTTAGGGTTAGGGTTAGGATGAATGAACACCGCAAGAACAATCCAAGATAAGGGTTAGGGTTAGGGTTAGGGTTAGGGTTAGGGTTAGGGTTGGGGTTAGGGTTAGGGTTAGGGTTAGGGTTAGGGTTAGGGTTAGGGTTAGGGTTAGGATGAATGAACACCGCAAGAACAATCCAAGATAAGGGTTAGGGTTAGGGTTAGGGTTAGGGTTAGGGTTAGGGTTAGGGTTAGGGTTAGGGTTAGGGTTAGGGTTAGGGTTAGGGTTAGGGTTGGTTAGGGTTAGGGTTAGGGTTAGGGTTAGGTTTAGGATGAATGAACACCGCAAGAACAATCCAAGATTAGGGTTAGGGTTAGGGTTAGGGTTAGGGTTAGGGTTGGGGTTAGGGTTAGGGTTAGGGTTAGGATGAATGAACACTATAAGAACAATCCAAGATTAGGGTTAGGGTTAGGGTTAGGGTTAGGGTTAGGGTTAGGGTTAGGGTTAGGGTTAGGATGAATGAACACCGCAAGAACAATCCAGGATAAGGGTTAGGGTTAGGGTTAGGGTTAGGGTTAGGGTTAGGGTTAGGGTTAGGGTTAGGGTTAGGGTTAGGGTTAGGGTTAGGATTAGGGTTAGGGTTAGGGTTAGGTTTAGGATGAATGAACACCGCAAGAACAATCCAAGATTAGGGTTAGGGTTAGGGTTAGGGTTAGGGTTAGGGTTAGGGTTAGGGTTAGGGTTAGGGTTAGGGTTAGGGTGAATGAACACCGCAAGAACAATCCAAGAATAGGGTTAGGGTTAGGGTTAGGGTTAGGGTTAGGGTTAGGGTTAGGGTTAGGGTTAGGGTTAGGGTTAGGGTTAGGGTGAATGAACACCGCAAGAACAATCCAAGAATAGGGTTAGGGTTAGGGTTAGGGTTAGGGTTAGGGTTAGGGTTAGGGTTAGGGTTAGGGTTAGGGTTAGCGTTAGGGTTAGGGTTAGGGTTAGGGTTAGGGTTAGGATGAATGAACACTACAAGAACAATCCAAGAATAGGGTTAGGGTTAGGGTTAGGGTTAGGGTTAGGGTTAGGGTTAGGGTTAGGGTTAGGATGAATGTACACCGCAAGAACAATCCAAGATTAGGGTTAGGGTTAGGGTTAGGGTTAGGGTTAGGGTTAGGGTTAGGGTTAGGGTTAGGGTTAGGGTTAGGGTTAGGGTTAGGATGAATGAACACTACAAGAACAATCCAAGGTTAGGGTTAGGGTTAGGGTTAGGGTTAGGGTTAGGGTTAGGATGAATGAACACCGCAAGAACAATCCAAGATTAGGGTTAGGGTTAGGGTTAGGGTTAGGGTTAGGGTTAGGATGAATGAACACCGCAAGAACAATCTAAGATTAGGGTTAGGGTTAGGGTTAGGGTTAGGGTTAGGGTTAGGGTTAGGGTTAGGATGAATGAACACTACAAGAACAATCCAAGGTTAGGGTTAGGGTTAGGGTTGGGGTTAGGGTTAGGGTTAGGGTTGGGGTGAATGAACACCGCAAGAACAATCCAAGATTAGGGTTAGGGTTAGGGTTAGGGTTAGGGTTAGGGTTAGGGTTAGGGTTAGGGTTAGGGTTAGGGTTAGGGTTAGGGTTAGGATGAATGAACACCACAAGAACAATCCAAGATTAGGGTTAGGGTTAGGGTTAGGGTTAGGGTTAGGGTTAGGGTTAGGGTTAGGGTTAGGGTTAGGGTTAGGGTGAATGAACACCGCAAGAACAATCCAAGATTAGGGTTAGGGTTAGGGTTAGGGTTAGGGTTAGGATGAATGAACACCGCAAGAACAATCCAAGATTAGGGTTAGGGTTAGGGTTAGGGTTAGGGTTAGGGTTAGGGTTAGGGTTAGGGTTAGGGTTAGGGTTAGGGTTAGGGTTAGGGTGAATGAACACCGCAAGAACAATCCAAGAATAGGGTTAGGGTTAGGGTTAGGGTTAGGGTTAGGGTTAGGGTTAGGGTTAGGGTTAGGGTTAGGATGAATGAACACCGCAAGAACAATCCAAGATTAGGGTTAGGGTTAGGGTTAGGGTTAGGGTTAGGGTTAGGGTTAGGGTTAGGGTTAGGGTTAGGGTTAGGATGAATGAACACTACAAGAACAATCCAAGAATAGGGTTAGGGTTAGGGTTAGGGTTAGGGTTAGGGTTAGGGTTAGGATGAATGAACACCGCAAGAACAATCCAAGATTAGGGTTAGGGCTAGGGTTAGGGTTAGGGTTAGGGTTAGGGTTAGGATGAATGAACACTACAAGAACAATCCAAGGTTAGGGTTAGGGTTAGGGTTAGGGTTAGGGTTAGGGTTAGGGTTAGGGTTAGGGTTAGGGTTAGGGTTAGGGTTAGGGTTAGGGTGAATGAACACCGCAAGAACAATCCAAGATTAGGGTTAGGGTTAGGGTTAGGGTTAGGGTTAGGGTTAGGGTTAGGGTTAGGGTTAGGGTTAGGATGAATGAACACCACAAGAACAATCCAAGATTAGGGTTAGGGTTAGGGTTAGGGTTAGGGTTAGGGTTAGGGTTAGGGTTAGGGTTAGGGTTAGGGTTAGGGTTAGGGTTAGGGTGAATGAACACCGCAAGAACAATCCAAGAATAGGGTTAGGGTTAGGGTTAGGGTTAGGGTTAGGGTTAGGGTTAGGGTTAGGTTGAATGAACACCGCAAGAACAATCCAAGATTAGGGTTAGGGTTAGGGTGAGGGTTAGGGTTAGGGTTAGGGTTAGGGTTAGGGTTAGGGTTAGGGTTAGGGTTAGGATGAATGAACACTACAAGAACAATCCAAGATTAGGGTTAGGGTTAGGGTTAGGGTTAGGGTTAGGGTTAGGGTTAGGGTTAGGGTTAGGGTTAGGATGAATGAACACCGCAAGAACAATCCAAGATTAGGGTTAGGGTTAGGGTTAGGGTTAGGGTTAGGGTTAGGGTTAGGGTTAGGGTTAGGGTTAGGGTTAGGGTGAATGAACACCGCAAGAACAATCCAAGAATAGGGTTAGGGTTAGGGTTAGGGTTAGGGTTAGGGTTAGGGTTAGGGTTAGGGTTAGGGTGAATGAACACCGCAAGAACAATCCAAGAATAGGGTTAGGGTTAGGGTTAGGGTTAGGGTTAGGGTTAGGGTTAGGGTTAGGGTTAGGGTTAGGGTTAGGGTTAGGGTTAGGGTTAGGGTTAGGATGAATGAACACCGCAAGAACAATCCAAGATTAGGGTTAGGGTTAGGGTTAGGGTTAGGGTTAGGGTTAGGGTTAGGGTTAGGGTTAGGGTTAGGGTTAGGGTTAGGGTTAGGATGAATGAACACTACAAGAACAATCCAAGAATAGGGTGAGGGTTAGGGTTAGGGTTAGGGTTAGGGTTAGGGTTAGGGTTAGGGTTAGGGATAGGGATAGGGTTAGGGTTAGGGTTAGGGTTAGGATGAATGAACACCGCAAGAACAATCCAAGATTAGGGTTAGGGCTAGGGTTAGGGTTAGGGTTAGGGTTAGGATGAATGAACACTACAAGAACAATCCAAGGTTAGGGTTAGGGTTAGGGTTAGGGTTAGGGTTAGGGTTAGGGTTAGGGTGAATGAACACCGCAAGAACAATCCAAGATTAGGGTTAGGGTTAGGGTTAGGGTTAGGGTTAGGGTTAGGGTTAGGGTTAGGGTTAGGGTTAGGATGAATGAACACCACAAGAACAATCCAAGATTAGGGTTAGGGTTAGGGTTAGGGTTAGGGTTAGGGTTAGGGTTAGGGTTAGGGTTAGGGTTAGGGTGAATGAACACCGCAAGAACAATCCAAGAATATGGTTAGGGTTAGGGTTAGGGTTAGGGTTAGGGTTAGGGTTAGGGTTAGGGTGAATGAACACCGCAAGAACAATCCAAGATTAGGGTTAGGGTTAGGGTTAGGGTTAGGGTTAGGGTTAGGGTTAGGGTTAGGGTTAGGGTTAGGGTTAGGGTTAGGGTTAGGGTGAATGAACACCGCAAGAACAATCCAGGAATAGGGTTAGGGTTAGGGTTAGGGTTAGGATGAACGAACACCGCAAGAACAATCCAAGATAAGGGTTAGTGTTAGGGTTAGGGTTAGGGTTAGGGTTAGGGTTAGGGTTAGGGTTAGGGTTAGGGTAGGGTTAGGGTTAGGTTTAGGGTTAGGGTTAGGGTTAGGGTTAGGGTTAGGGTTAGGGTTAGGGTTAGGATGAAAGAACACCGCAAGAAGAAGCCAAGATTACGGTTAGGGTTAGGGTTAGGGTTAGGATGAATGAACACTACAAGAACAATCCAAGATAAGGGTTAGGGTTAGGGTTAGGGTTAGGGTTAGAGTTAGGGTTAGGGTTAGGGTTAGGGTTAGGGTAAGGGTTAGGGTGAATGAACACCGCAAGAACAATCCAAGAATAGGGTTAGGGTTAGGGTTAGGGTTAGGGTTAGGGTTAGGGTTAGGGTTAGGGTTAGGGTTAGGGTTAGGGTTAGAGTGAATGAACACCGGAAGAACAATCCAAGAATAGGGTTAGGGTTAGGGTTAGGGTTAGGGTTAGGGTTAGAGTTAGGGTTAGGGTTAGGGTTAGGTTTAGGATGAATGAACACCGCAAGAACAATCCAAGATTAGGGTTAGGGTTAGGGTTAGGATGAATGAACACTAGAAGAACAATCCAAGATTAGGGTTAGGGTTAGGGTTAGGGTTAGGGTTAGGGTTAGGGTTAGGGTTAGGGTTAGGGTTAGGGTTAGGGTTAGGGTGAATGAACACCGCAAGAACAATCCAAGATTAGGGTTAGGGTTAGGGTTAGGGTTAGGGTTAGGGTTAGGGTTAGGGTTAGGGTTAGGGTTAGGATGAATGAACACCACAAGAACAATCCAAGATTAGGGTTAGGGTTAGGGTTAGGGTTAGGGTTAGGGTTAGGGTTAGGGTTAGGGTTAGGGTTAGGGTTAGGGTTAGGGTTAGGGTTAGGGTTAGGGTGAATGAACACCGCAAGAACAATCCAAGATTAGGGTTAGGGTTAGGGTTAGGGTTAGGGTTAGGGTTAGGGTTAGGGTTAGGGTTAGGATGAATGAACACCGCAAGAACAATCCAAGATTAGGGTTAGGGTTAGGGTTAGGGTTAGGGTTAGGGTTAGGGTTAGGGTTAGGGTTAGGGTTAGGGTTAGGGTTAGGGTTAGGGTTAGGATGAATGAACACTACAAGAACAATCCAAGAATAGGGTTAGGGTTAGGGTTAGGGTTAGGATTAGGGTTAGGGTTAGGGTTAGGGTTAGGGTTAGGGTTAGGGTTAGGGTTAGGGTTAGGGTTAGGGTTAGGATGAATGAACACCGCAAGAACAATCCAAGATTAGGGTTAGGGCTAGGGTTAGGGTTAGGGTTAGGGTTAGGGTTAGGATGAATGAACACTACAAGAACAATCCAAGGTTAGGGTTAGGGTTAGGGTTAGGGTTAGGGTTAGGGTTAGGGTTAGGGTTAGGGTTAGGGTGAATGAACACCGCAAGAACAATCCAAGATTAGGGTTAGGGTTAGGGTTAAGGTTAGGGTTAGGGTTAGGATGAATGAACACCGCAAGAACAATCCAAGATTAGGTTTAGGGTTAGGGTTAGGGTTAGGGTTAGGGTTAGGGTTAGGGTTAGGGTTAGGGTTAGGGTTAGGGTTAGGGTTAGGGTTAGGGTTAGGGTTAGGGTTAGGGTTAGGGTTAGGGTTAGGATGAATGAACACTACAAGAACAATCCAAGAATAGGGTTAGGGTTAGGGTTAGGGTTAGGGTTAGGGTTAGGGTTAGGATGAATGAACACCGCAAGAACAATCCAAGATTAGGGTTAGGGCTAGGGTTAGGGTTAGGGTTAGGGTTAGGGTTAGGATGAATGAACACTACAAGAACAATCCAAGGTTAGGGTTAGGGTTAGGGTTAGGGTTAGGGTTAGGGTTAGGGTTAGGGTTAGGGTTAGGGTTAGGGTGAATGAACACCGCAAGAACAATCCAAGATTAGGGTTAGGGTTAGGGTTAGGGTTAGGGTTAGGGTTAGGGTTAGGATGAATGAACACCACAAGAACAATCCAAGATTAGGGTTAGGGTTAGGGTTAGGGTTAGGGTTAGGGTTAGGGTTAGGGTTAGGGTTAGGGTTAGGGTTAGGGTGAATGAACACCGCAAGAACAATCCAAGAATAGGGTTAGGGTTAGGGTTAGAGTTAGGGTTAGGGTTAGGGTGAATGAACACCGCAAGAACAATCCAAGATTAGGGTTAGGGTTAGGGTTAGGGTTAGGGTTAGGGTTAGGGTTAGGGTTAGGGTGAATGAACACCGCAAGAACAATCCAGGAATAGGGTTAGGGTTAGGGTTAGGGTTAGGGTTAGGATGAACGAACACCGCAAGAACAATCCAAGATAAGGGTTAGTGTTAGTGTTAGTGTTAGTGTTAGTGTTAGTGTTAGGGTTAGGGTTAGGGTTAGGGTTAGGGTTAGGGTTAGGGTTAGGGTTAGGGTTAGGGTTAGGGTTAGGTTTAGGATGAATGAACACCGCAAGAACAAGCCAAGATTAGGGTTAGCGTTAGGGTTAGGATGAATGAACACTACAAGAACAATCCAAGATAAGGGTTAGGGTTAGGGTTAGGGTTAGGGTTAGGGTTAGGGTTAGGGTTAGAGTTAGGGTTAGGGTTAGGGTTAGGGTAAGGGTTAGGGTGAATGAACACCGCAAGAACAATTCAAGAATAGGGTTAGGGTTAGGGTTAGGGTTAGGGTTAGGGTTAGGGTTAGGGTTAGGGTTAGGGTTAGGGTTAGGGTTAGGGTTAGGGTTAGGGTTAGAGTGAATGAACACCGGAAGAACAATCCAAGAATAGGGTTAGGGTTAGGGTTAGGGTTAGGGTTAGGGTTAGGGTTAGGGTTAGAGTTAGGGTTAGGGTTAGGTTTAGGATGAATGAACACCGCAAGAACAATCCAAGATTAGGGTTAGGGTTAGGGTTAGGGTTAGGGTTAGGGTTAGGGTTAGGATGAATGAACACTACAAGAACAATCCAAGATTAGGGTTAGGGTTAGGGTTAGGGTTAGGGTTAGGGTTAGGGTTAGGGTTAGGGTTAGGGTTAGGGTTAGGGTTAGGGTTAGGGTTAGGGTTAGGGTTAGGGTTAGGGTTAGGGTTAGGGTTAGGGTTAGGGTTAGGGTTAGGGTTAGGGTTAGGGTTAGGGTTAGGGTTAGGATGAATGAACACCACAAGAACAATCCAAGATTAGGGTTAGGGTTAGGGTTAGGGTTAGGGTTAGGGTTAGGGTTAGGGTTAGGGTTAGGGTTAGGGTAAGGGTTAGGGTTAGGGTTAGGGTGAATGAACACCGCAAGAACAATCCAAGAATAGGGTTAGGGTTAGGGTTAGGGTTAGGGTTAGGATGAATGAACACTACAAGAACAATCCAAGATTAGGGTTAGGGTTAGGGTTAGGGTTAGGGTTAGGGTTAGGGTTAGGGTTAGGGTTAGGGTTAGGGTTAGGGTTAGGGTTAGGGTTAGGGTTAGGGTTAGGATTAGGGTTAGGGTTAGGGATAGGGTGAATGAACACCGCAAGAACAATCCAAGATTAGGGTTAGGGTTAGGGTTAGGGTTAGGGTTAGGGTTAGGGTTAGGGTTAGGGTTAGGGTTAGGGTTAGGGTTAGGGTTAGGATGAATGAACACCACAAGAACAATCCAAGATTAGGGTTAGGGTTAGGGTTAGGGTTAGGGTTAGGGTTAGGGTTAGGGTTAGGGTTAGGGTTAGGGTAAGGGTTAGGGTTAGGGTTAGGGTGAATGAACACCGCAAGAACAATCCAAGAATAGGGTTAGGGTTAGGGTTAGGGTTAGGGTGAATGAACACCGCAAGAACAATCCAAGATTAGGGTTAGGGTTAGGGTTAGGGTTAGGGTTAGGGTTAGGGTTAGGGTTAGGGTTAGGGTTAGGGTGAATGAACACCGCAAGAACAATCCAGGAATAGGGTTAGGGTTAGGGTTAGGGTTAGGGTTAGGGTTAGGGTTAGGGTTAGGATGAATGAACACCGCAAGAACAATCCAAGATAAGGGTTAGTGTTAGTGTTAGTGTTAGTGTTAGTGTTAGGGTTAGGGTTAGGGTTAGGGTTAGGGTTAGGGTTAGGGTTAGGGTTA
>NW_028113146.1:115000-117500 GCF_964234715.1 Podarcis melisellensis | reverse complement strand
TAGGGTTAGGGTTAGGGTTAGGGTTAGGGTTAGGGTAAGGATGAATGAACACCGCAAGAACAATCCAAGATTAGGGTTAGGGCTAGGGTTAGGGTTAGGGTTAGGGTTAGGGTTAGGATGAATGAACACTACAAGAACAATCCAAGGTTAGGGTTAGGGTTAGGGTTAGGGTTGGTTAGGGTTAGGGTTAGGGTTAGGGTGAATGAACACCGCAATAACAATCCAAGATTAGGGTTAGGGTTAGGGTTAGGGTTAGGGTTAGGGTTAGGGTTAGGGTTAGGGTTAGGGTTAGGGTTAGGGTTAGGGTTAGGGTTAGGGTTAGGATGAATGAACACCACAAGAACAATCCAAGATTAGGGTTAGGGTTAGGGTTAGGGTTAGGGTTAGGCTTAGGGTTAGGGTTAGGGTTAGGGTTAGGGTTAGGGTTAGGGTAAGGGTAAGGGTTAGGGTGAATGAACACCGCAAGAACAATCCAAGAATACGGTTAGGGTTAGGGTTAGGGTTAGGGTTAGGGTTAGGGTTAGGGTTAGGGTTAGAGTGAATGAACACCGGAAGAACAATCCAAGAATAGGGTTAGGGTTAGGGTTAGGGTTAGGGTTAGGGTTAGGGTTAGGGTTAGGGTTAGGGTTAGGGTTAGGGTTAGGTTAGGGTTAGGGTTAGGGTTAGGGTTAGGGTTAGGGTTAGGCTTAGAGTTAGGGTTAGGGTTAGGTTTAGGATGAATGAACACCGCAAGAACAATTCAAGATTAGGGTTAGGGTTAGGGTTAGGGTTAGGATGAATGAACACTACAAGAACAATCCAAGATTAGGGTTAGGGTTAGGGTTAGGGTTAGGGTTAGGGTTAGGGTTAGGGTTAGGGTGAATGAACACCGCAAGAACAATCCAAGATTAGGGTTAGGGTTAGGGTTAGGGTTAGGGTTAGGGTTAGGGTTAGGGTTAGGGTTAGGGTGAATGAACACCGCAAGAACAATCCAAGAATAGGGTTAGGGTTAGGGTTAGGGTTAGGATGAATGAACACTACAAGAACAATCCAAGATTAGGGTTAGGGTTAGGGTTAGGGTTAGGGTTAGGATTAGGATTAGGGTTAGGGTTAGGGTTAGGGTTAGGGTTAGGGTTAGGGTTAGGATTAGGGTTAGGGTGAATGAACACCGCAAGAACAATCCAAGAATAGGGTTAGGGTTAGGGTTAGGGTTAGGGTTA
Organism: Podarcis melisellensis; assembly: GCF_964234715.1. Taxonomy (NCBI): domain Eukaryota; kingdom Metazoa; phylum Chordata; class Lepidosauria; order Squamata; family Lacertidae; genus Podarcis; species Podarcis melisellensis. Next base: position 116,301 of record NW_028113146.1, on the reverse strand, counting down.
GGGTTAGGGTTAGGGTTAGGGTTAGGGTTAGGGTTAGGATTAGGGTTAGGGTTAGGGTTAGGGTAAGGGTAAGGGTTAGGGTTAGGGTTAGGGTGAATGAACACCGCAAGAACAATCCAAGAATAGGGTTAGGGTTAGGGTTAGGGTTAGGGTTAGGGTTAGGGTTAGGGTTAGGGTTAGGGTTAGGGTTAGGGTTAGGTTTAGGATGAATGAACACCGCAAGAACAATCCAAGATTAGGGTTAGGGTTAGGGTTAGGGTTAGGGTTAGGGTTAGGGTTAGGGTTAGGGTTAGGATGAATGAACACTACAAGAACAATCCAAGATTAGGGTTAGGGTTAGGGTTAGGGTTAGGGTTAGGGTTAGGGTTAGGGTTAGGGTTAGGATGAATGAACACAGCAAGAACAATCAAAGATTAGGGTTAGGGTTAGGGTTAGGGTTAGGGTTAGGGTTAGGGTTAGGGTTAGGGTTAGGGTGAATGAACACCGCAAGAACAATCCAAGAATAGGGTTAGGGTTAGGGTTAGGGTTAGGGTTAGGGTGAATGAACACCGCAAGAACAATCCAAGAATAGGGTTAGGGTTAGGGTTAGGGTTAGGGTTAGGGTTAGGGTTAGGGTTAGGGTTAGGGTTAGGGTTAGGGTTAGGATGAATGAACACCGCAAGAACAATCCAAGATTAGGGTTAGGGTTAGGGTTAGGGTTAGGGTTAGGGTTAGGGTTAGGGTTAGGGTTAGGATGAATGAACACTACAAGAACAATCCAAGAATAGGGTTAGGGTTAGGGTTAGGGTTAGGGTTAGGGTTAGGGTTAGGGTTAGGGTTAGGGTTAGGGTTAGGGTTAGGGTTAGGGTAAGGATGAATGAACACCGCAAGAACAATCCAAGATTAGGGTTAGGGCTAGGGTTAGGGTTAGGGTTAGGGTTAGGATGAATGAACACTACAAGAACAATCCAAGGTTAGGGTTAGGGTTAGGGTTAGGGTTAGGGTTAGGGTTAGGGTTAGGGTGAATGAACACCGCAATAACAATCCAAGATTAGGGTTAGGGTTAGGGTTAGGGTTAGGGTTAGGGTTAGGGTTAGGGTTAGGGTTAGGATGAATGAACACCACAAGAACAATCCAAGATTAGGGTTAGGGTTAGGGTTAGGGTTAGGGTTAGGGTTAGGCTTAGGGTTAGGGTAAGGGTTAGGGTTAGGGTTAGGGTTAGGGTTAGGGTTAGGGTTAGGGTTAGGGTAAGGGTTAGGGTGAATGAACACCGCAAGAACAATCCAAGAATAGGGTTAGGGTTAGGGTTAGGGTTAGGGTTA
>NW_028113146.1:85000-92500 GCF_964234715.1 Podarcis melisellensis | reverse complement strand
ATGAACACTGCAAGAACAATCCAAGAATAGGGTTAGGGTTAGGGTTAGGGTTAGGGTTAGGGTTAGGGTTAGGGTTAGGGTTAGGGTTAGGGTTAGGGTTAGGATGAATGAACACCACAAGAACAATCCAAGATTAGGGTTAGGGTTAGGGTTAGGGTTAGGGTTAGGGTTAGGGTTAGGGTTAGGGTTAGGGTTAGGGTTGGGGTTGGGCTTAGGGTTAGGGTTAGGGTTAGGGTTAGGGTTAGGGTTAGCGTTCGAGTTAGGGTTAGGGTTAGGTTTAGGATGAATGAACACCGCAAGAACAATCCAAGATTAGGGTTAGGGTTAGGGTTAGGGTTAGGGTTAGGGTTAGGGTTAGGGTTAGGGTTAGGGTTAGGGTTAGGGTTAGGGTTAGGGTTAGGGTTAGGATGAATGAACACTACAAGAACAATCCAAGATTAGGGTTAGGGTTAGGGTTAGGGTTAGGGTTAGGGTTAGGGTTAGGGTTAGGGTTAGGGTTAGGGTTAGGATGAATGAACACCACAAGAACAATCCAAGATTAGGGTTAGGGTAAGGGTTAAGGTTAGGGTTAGGGTTAGGGTTAGGGTTAGGGTTAGGGTGAATGAACAACGCAAGAACAATCCAAGATTAGGGTTAGGGTTAGGGTTAGGGTTAGGGTTAGGGTTAGGGTTAGGGTTAGGGTTGGGTTAGGGTTAGGGTAAGGGTAAGGGTTAGGGTTAGGGTTAGGGTTAGGGTTAGGGTTAGGGTTAGGGTTAGGGTTGGGTTAGGGTTAGGGTAAGGTTTAGGGTTCAGTTTAGGGTGAATGAACACCGCAAGAACAATCCAAGCTTATGGGTAGGGTTAGGGTTAGGGTTAGGTTTAGGTTTAGGGTTAGGGATAGGGTTAGGGTTAGGGTTAGGGTTAGGGTTAGGGTGAATGAACGCTGCAAGAATAATCCAAGCTTAGGGTTAGGGTTAGGGTTAGGGTTAGGGTTAGGGTTAGGGTTAGGGTTAGGGTGAATTAACAACGCAAGAACAATCCAAGATTAGGGTTAGGGTTAGGGTTAGGGTTAGGGTTAGGGTTAGGGTTAGGGTTAGGGTTAGGGTTAGGGTTAGGGTTAGGGTGAATGAACACCGCAAGAGCAATCCAAGATTAGGGTTAGGGTTAGGGTTAGGGTTAGGGTTAGGGTTAGGGTTAGGGTTAGGGTTAGGGTTAGGGTTAGGGTTAGGGTGAATTAACAACGCAAGAACAATCCAAGATTAGGGTTAGGGTTAGGGTTAGGGTTAGGGTTAGGGTTAGGGTTAGGGTTAGGGTTAGGGTTAGGGTGAATGAACACCGCAAGAACAATCCAAGATTAGGGTTAGGGTTAGGGTTAGGGTTAGGGTTAGGGTTAGGGTTAGGGTTAGGGTTAGGGTTAGGATGAATGAACACCGCAAGAACAATCCAAGATTAGGGTTCGGGTTAGGGTTCGGGTTAGGGTTAGGGTTAGGGTTAGGGTGAATGAACACCGCAAGAACAATCCAAGAATAGGGTTAGGGTTAGGGTTAGGGTTAGGATTAGGGTTAGGCTTAGGGTTAGGGTGAATGAACACCGCAAGAACAATGCAAGAATAGGGTTAGGGTTAGGGTTAGGGTTAGGATGAATGAACACCGCAAGAACAATCCAAGATTAGGGTTAGGGTTAGGGTTAGGGTTAGGGTTAGGGTTAGGGTTAGGGTTAGGGTTAGGGTTAGGGTTAGGGTTAGGATGAATGAACACTACAAGAACAATCCAAGATTAGGGTTAGGGTTAGGGTTAGGGTTAGGGTGAATGAACACCGCAAGAACAATCCAAGATTAGGGTTAGGGTTAGGGTTAGGGTTAGGGTTAGGGTTAGGGTTAGGGTTAGGGTTAGGGTTAGGGTTAGGGTTAAGGTTAGGGTTAGGGTTAGGGTTAGGGTTAGGATGAATGAACACCACAAGAACAATCCAAGATTAGGGTTAGGGTTAGGGTTAGGGTTAGGGTTAGGGTTAGGGTTAGGGTTAGGGTTAGGGTGAATGAACACCGCAAGAACAATCCAAGAATAGGGTTAGGGTTAGGGTTAGGGTTAGGGTTAGGGTTAGGGTTAGGGTTAGGATGAATGAACACCACAAGAACAATCCAAGATTAGGGTTAGGGTTAGGGTTAGGGTTAGGGTTAGGGTTAGGGTTAGGGTTAGGGTTAGGGTTAGGGTTAGGGTTAGGGTTAGGGTTGGGGTTAGGGTTAGGGTTAGGGTTAGCGTTCGAGTTAGGGTTAGGGTTAGGTTTAGGATGAATGAACACCGCAAGAACAATCCAAGATTAGGGTTAGGGTTAGGGTTAGGGTTAGGGTTAGGATGAATGAACACTACAAGAACAATCCAAGATTAGGGTTAGGGTTAGGGTTAGGGTTAGGGTTAGGGTTAGGGTTAGGGTTAGGGTTAGGGTTAGGGTTAGGGTTAGGATGAATGAACACCACAAGAACAATCCAAGATTAGGGTTAGGGTAAGGGTTAAGGTTAGGGTTAGGGTTAGGGTTAGGGTTAGGGTTAGGGTTAGGGTGAATGAACAACGCAAGAACAATCCAAGATTAGGGTTAGGGTTAGGGTTAGGGTTAGGGTTAGGGTTAGGGTTAGGGTTAGGGTTAGGGTTAGGGTAAGGGTTAGGGTGAATGAACACCGCAAGAACAATCCAAGAATAGGGTTAGGGTTAGGGTTAGGGTTAGGGTTAGGGTTAGGGTTAGGGTTAGGGTTAGGGTTAGGGTTAGAGTGAATGAACACCGGAAGAACAATCCAAGAATAGGGTTAGGGTTAGGGTTACGGTTAGGGTTAGGGTTAGGGTTAGGGTTAGGGTTAGGGTTAGGGTTAGGGGTAGGGTTAGGGTTAGGGTTAGGTTAGGGTTAGGGTTAGGGTTAGGCTTAGAGTTAGGGTTAGGGTTAGGTTTAGGATGAATGAACACCGCAAGAACATTTCAAGATTAGGGTTAGGGTTAGGGTTAGGGTTAGGATGAATGAACACTACAAGAACAATCCAAGATTAGGGTTAGGGTTAGGGTTAGGGTTAGGGTTAGGGTTAGGGTTAGGGTTAGGGTTAGGGTTAGGGTTAGGGTGAATGAACACCGCAAGAACAATCCAAGATTAGGGTTAGGGTTAGGATTAGGGTTACGGTTAGGGTTAGGGTTAGGGTTAGGGTTAGGATGAATGAACACCGCAAGAACAATCCAAGATTAGGGTTAGGGTTAGGGTTAGGGTTAGGGTTAGGGTTAGGGTTAGGGTTAGGGTGAATGAACACCGCAAGAACAATCCAAGAATAGGGTTAGGGTTAGGGTTAGGGTTAGGGTTAGGGTTAGGGTTAGGGTTAGGGTTAGGATTAGGGTTAGGGTTAGGGTTAGGGTAAGGGTTAGGGTTAGGGTTAGGGTGAATGAACACCGCAAGAACAATCCAAGAATAGGGTTAGGGTTAGGGTTAGGGTTAGGGTTAGGGTTAGGGTTAGGGTTAGGGTTAGGATGAATGAACACCACAAGAACAATCCAAGAATAGGGTTAGGGTTAGGGTTAGGGTTAGGGTTAGGGTTAGGGTTAGGGTTAGGGTTAGGGTTAGGGTTAGGGTTAGGATTAGGGTTAGGGTTAAGATGAATGAACACCGCAAGAATAATCCAAGATAAGGGTTAGGGTTAGGGTTAGCGTTAGGGTTAGGGTTAGGGTTGGGGTTAGGGTTAGGGTTAGGGTTAGGGTTAGGGTTAGGGTTAGGGTTAGGGTTAGGGTTAGGGTTAGGGTTAGGGTTAGGGTTAGGGTTAGGGTTAGGATGAATGAACACCGCAAGAACAATCCAAGATAAGGGTTAGGGTTAGGGTTAGGGTTAGGGTTAGGGTTAGGGTTAGGGTTAGGGTTAGGGTTAGGATGAATGAACACCGCAAGAACAATCCAAGATTAGGGTTAGGGTTAGGGTTAGGGTTAGGGTTAGGGTTAGGGTTAGGGTTAGGGTTAGGGTTAGGGTTAGGATGAATGAACACTACAAGAACAATCCAAGATTAGGGTTAGGGTTAGGGTTAGGGTTAGGGTTAGGGTTAGGGTTAGGGTTAGGGTTAGGGTTAGGGTTAGGGTTAGGGTTAGGGTTAGGGTTAGGATGAATGAACACCGCAAGAACAATCCAAGATAAGGGTTAGGGTTAGGGTTAGGGTTAGGGTTAGGGTTAGGGTTAGGGTTAGGGTTAGGGTTGGGTTAGGGTTAGGGTTAGGGTTAGGGTTAGGGTTAGGGTTAGGGTTAGGGTTAGGGTGAATGAACACCGCAAGAACAATCCAGGAATAGGGTTAGGGTTAGGGTTAGGGTTAGGGTTAGGGTTAGGGTTAGGCTTAGGGTTAGGGTTACGGTTACGGTTAGGGTTAGGGTTAGGATGAATGAACACCGCAAGAACAATCCAAGATAAGGGTTAGTGTTATTGTTAGTGTTAGTGTTAGTGTTAGGGTTAGGGTTAGGGTTAGGGTTAGGGTTAGGGTTAGGGTTAGGTTTAGGTTTAGGGTTAGGGTTAGGGTTAGGGTTAGGGTTAGGGTTAGGGTTAGGGTTAGGGTTAGGGTTAGGGTTAGGGTTAGGGTTAGGTTTAGGATGAATGAACACCGCAAGAACAAGCCAAGATTAGGGTTAGGGTTAGGGTTAGGATGAATGAACACTACAAGAACAATCCAAGATAAGGGTTAGGGTTAGGGTTAGGGTTAGGGTTAGGGTTAGGGTTAGGGTTAGGGTTAGGGTTAGGGTTAGGGTTAGGGTTAGGGTTAGGGTTAGGGTGAATGAACACCACAAGAACAATCCAAGATTAGGGTTAGGGTTAGGGTTAGGGTTAGGGTTAGGGTTAGGGTTAGGGTTAGGGTTAGGGTTAGGGTTAGGGATAGGGATAGGGTTAGGGTGAATGAACACCGCAAGAACACTCCAAGAATAGGGTTAGGGTTAGGGTTAGGGTTAGGGTTAGGGTTAGGGTTAGGGTTAGGGTTAGGGTTAGGGTTAGGGTTAGGGTTAGGGTTAGGGTTAGGGTGAATGAACACTGCAAGAACAATCCAAGAATAGGGTTAGGGTTAGGGTTAGGGTTAGGGTTAGGGTTAGGGTTAGGGTTAGGGTTAGGGTTAGGGTTAGGATGAATGAACACCACAAGAACAATCCAAGATTAGGGTTAGGGTTAGGGTTAGGGTTAGGGTTAGGGTTAGGGTTAGGGTTAGGGTTAGGGTTAGGGTTAGGGTTAGGGTTAGTGTTAGTGTTAGGGTTAGGGTTAGGGTTAGGGTTGGGGTTGGGGTTAGGGTTAGGGTTAGGGTTAGGGTTAGGGTTAGCGTTCGAGTTAGGGTTAGGGTTAGGTTTAGGATGAATGAACACCGCAAGAACAATCCAAGATTAGGGTTAGGGTTAGGGTTAGGGTTAGGGTTAGGGTTAGGGTTAGGATGTATGAACACTACAAGAACAATCCAAGATTAGGGTTAGGGTTAGGGTTAGGGTTAGGGTTAGGGTTAGGGTTAGGGTTAGGATGAATGAACACCACAAGAACAATCCAAGATTAGGGTTAGGGTAAGGGTTAAGGTTAGGGTTAGGGTTAGGGTTAGGGTTAGGGTTAGGGTTAGGGTGAATGAACAACGCAAGAACAATCCAAGATTAGGGTTAGGGTTAGGGTTAGGGTTAGGGTTAGGGTTAGGGTTAGGGTTAGGGTTAGGGTTAGGGTTAGGGTTGGGTTAGGGTTAGGGTAAGGGTAAGGGTTAGGGTTAGGGTTAGGGTTAGGGTTGGGTTAGGGTTAGGGTAAGGGTTAGGGTTCAGTTTAGTGTGAATGAACACCGCAAGAACAATCCAAGCTTATGGGTAGGGTTAGGGTTAGGGTTAGGTTTAGGTTTAGGGTTAGGGTTAGGGTTAGGGTTAGGGTTAGGGTTAGGGTTAGGGTTAGGGTTAGGGTTAGGGTTAGGGTTAGGGTTAGGGTTAGGGTGAATGAACGCTGCAAGAATAATCCAAGCTTAGGGTTAGGGTTAGGGTTAGGGTTAGGGTTAGGGTGAATTAACAACGCAAGAACAATCCAAGATTAGGGTTAGGGTTAGGGTTAGGGTTAGGGTTAGGGTTAGGGTTAGGGTTAGGGTTAGGGTTAGGGTTAGGGTTAGGGTTAGGGTTAGGGTTAGGGTTAGGGTTAGGGTGAATGAACACCGCAAGAGCAATCCAAGATTAGGGTTAGGGTTAGGGTTAGGGTTAGGGTTAGGGTTAGGGTTAGGGTTAGGGTTAGGGTTAGGGTGAATTAACAACGCAAGAACAATCCAAGATTAGGGTTAGGGTTAGGGTTAGGGTTAGGGTTAGGGTTAGGGTTAGGGTTAGGGTTAGGGTTAGGGTTAGGGTGAGGGTTAGGGTTAGGGTGAATGAACACCGCAAGAACAATCCAAGATTAGGGTTAGGGTTAGGGTTAGGGTTAGGGTTAGGGTTAGGGTTAGGGTTAGGGTTAGGATGAATGAACACCGCAAGAACAATCCAAGATTAGGGTTCGGGTTCGGGTTAGGGTTAGGGTTAGGGTTAGGGTTAGGGTGAATGAACACCGCAAGAACAATCCAAGAATAGGGTTAGGGTTAGGGTTAGGGTTAGGATTAGGGTTAGGCTTAGGGTTAGGGTGAATGAACACCGCAAGAACAATGCAAGAATAGGGTTAGGGTTAGGGTTAGGGTTAGGATGAATGAACACCGCAAGAACAATCCAAGATTAGGGTTAGGGTTAGGGTTAGGGTTAGGGTTAGGGTTAGGGTTAGGGTTAGGGTTAGGGTTAGGATGAATGAACACTACAAGAACAATCCAAGATTAGGGTTAGGGTTAGGGTTAGGGTTAGGGTGAATGAACACCGCAAGAACAATCCAAGATTAGGGTTAGGGTTAGGGTTAGGGTTAGGGTTAGGGTTAGGGTTAGGGTTAGGGTTAGGGTTAAGGTTAGGGTTAGGGTTAGGGTTAGGGTTAGGATGAATGAACACCACAAGAACAATCCAAGATTAGGGTTAGGGTTAGGGTTAGGGTTAGGGTTAGGGTTAGGGTTAGGGTTAGGGTTAGGGTTAGGGTTAGGGTTAGGGTTAGGGTTAGGGTGAATGAACACCGCAAGAACAATCCAAGAATAGGGTTAGGGTTAGGGTTAGGGTTAGGGTTAGGGTTAGGGTTAGGGTTAGGGTTAGGGTTAGGGTTAGGGTTAGGGTTAGGGTTAGGATGAATGAACACCACAAGAACAATCCAAGATTTGGGTTAGGGTTAGGGTTAGGGTTAGGGTTAGGGTTAGGGTTAGGGTTAGGGTTAGGGTTAGGGTTGGGGTTAGGGTTAGGGTTAGGGTTAGCGTTCGAGTTAGGGTTAGGGTTAGGTTTAGGAAGAATGAACACCGCAAGAACAATCCAAGATTAGGGTTAGGGTTAGGGTTAGGGTTAGGGTTAGGATGAATGAACACTACAAGAACAATCCAAGATTAGGGTTAGGGTTAGGGTTAGGGTTAGGGTTAGGGTTAGGGTTAGGGTTAGGATGAATGAACACCACAAGAACAATCCAAGATTAGGG